>NW_005368456.1:1161986-1190044 GCF_000412655.1 Myotis brandtii | reverse complement strand
GCCTTCTCCCATTCCTACTCCCTCGAGAAGAGCCACAGGTTGCAAATCCAACCAACCGCACATTCCGATTTTGCAAAATCACTCACAAAGATCTCCCTTTCGCGCCCGCGCCCCCTCCTCCCGCGCCGGGTCGCCCGGCCAGGTCCACAAAGTGTTCTCTCCTCCCGGGTCTTGCACGTTGGAACGCGGGCTGGGGCTGTTTTGTTTTCCCCTGCCCAGTGCAAGGACCTCGGTAATGTAAAGCCTAATGTTGGCCACTTTCCGGCCCGCCGTTGTCATTTTACAAAGACTGCACCATAGGAAAAATAAAATAAAATTTAGGAACCAGGGGGAACAGCCATTGGGAGCTAACACCAAGTCACGCAGTACCCAAAATACAAACACCGCGACCGCCAAGAAATCCCGCCACCTTCCTTCTCTGCTAGGCTGTCTGGTGAAGGTTCCCGGAGTCCCCACACACTGAACAGCACCGCAGGTGCAAACGCGTACCCCTTGACCACCTCCCACCCCCAAATCCCCGTCCCGCCATCAGCTTCTCTCCTTAGGATGGGAGAAGGAGCGCGTGGTGTTCCCGACTCCCTTGTCTGCAACCAAGAAAGAATAATTTCCAAAAGTATTCAACATCCCCGCCCCCAGGCAAGCTAAACCTCCCCCAAAACACAGGGAAAGGGGACACCAAAACACTCGCATCTCGTTAGGAAGATCACGGCTCTGAACGGAAAAAGTAGAAACTATACTTCATCCGGATTTTAAGGGGATTAAAAAAAAAAAAGCCACCGAGGAGTTCGATTGCATTTTTCCCTTCAAAATCTCGGCTCGGAGGCAGTGAATCTAGAGGACCGAGGCCGGTGGAAGAGAGCCAGCGGGACGAGCGAGCGGGCGGTCTCCCTCCTCGCCTCCCGGAGTTACTAAGAAGGACGGGAAGGGGATGGCAGAAGAGGCCAGGGCAAGGTGGAGGGAGGGAGGGAAGCCGAGGCAGGAGCGAGGTTAGCAAGGAAGGCAGTTTGCAAGCTAGAAAAGAGGGGAAAAACACAGCCGCACGAATCCAGCGAGATCACAAGCCGTACGCAAGCAGGCAGCAGAAAGAGCGAGAGCGAGGGCGAGAGCGCGAGCGCGCGTCCTCTCCGCGGTCTAGGGCCAGACAGCCCCAGACTTGCCCCAAACACCCCCCAAACACTGTCTCGTCCTCTCTGCTCAGGCCGCCCCCTAACTATCCTCCTTCCTCTCCTCCACCTCCTTTTAAAAAACCAAAACAACACAAGGGAGGGTGGCAAAAGCCTCCCCAAACCGGCCGATTCACTCAGACAACAAGAATCAAATAACAAATACATAAAAATCTATATCCTAGAGTGGGAGAGACATGGGACTAATCTTCGGCATTTATTTTAACACCTGACAGCTAGAATAAATAAATATATACATTTATATCAATAGATACACATAGGAAACTTGGAGCCAAAGCATTTGGCAAGAGCGGAAAAAAAAGAATTAAAAGGTAAAATAATGATCATGAGCAGCGGCGGCGGCAGCGGCACCAGCGGCAACAGCGGCGGCGGCGGCGGCAGCAGCAGCAGCGGCGGCAGCAACAGCAATAATCACCTGGTGTCCGGCCTTTCCTAGAAACTTCTTGCATCACCACTTCTAAGAACCCCAGTTCTAAGAATCAACAGAGCTCAATTCTCGGAATTTGAGCTTCGGACTTTACCACTGCTACATGGCAGGGGAGGACTCTATGTCAGCTCCGCGGGACTTTTGCCTCCCCTCGCCGGTACAAAGCATTCAAAGCATAATATTTTTCCACCGATCGGCATATTTAGAGGTCCTACTGGGCTGGGCGTCTCGGATTTGGAGGTTCTGGTTCGAGGCTAGAGGGGGCGGACAGTGGACCTCCCTCCCCGGACTCAGGATGATGGTACAGCCTGCTCCGCCAGCGTCACGTGGGCGGCCCCTCTGTGACGTCGACGTCTTCGCTGTAGCAAAGCTCGGCCTCTGGAATTCTGAGAACTAATTTGCTATTCGGTGACATAAGAGGGGGAGTGCGCTTTGCTTTCCTGGGGTCTGGGGCTCATTCCTCCTCTCTTACCCATAAACTCAGCTCCTGGAGCTAAATTACACGAAAGGGAGCGAGAGATTCGAACCGTTGGGAAAAGTCTGTTATATATACTAGGTTTAGAAGCGAGTCAGAGAAAAAACAAACACCACAGCTCTTTGCAGCTAGAATAGTAGGCACCACGAGAAAAATATTTGCCAAGCAGTTTTCGGTGGGTTCATTTGCTTTATTTTTATTTGGGACAGTTTTTGTTTTCCTTGTCAATGTGATGGGTTGGGATTTTTGGTGGTTGTATTTTGATGGTTTTCGGATTTTTGCTTCTGATGTTTGCCTTTTGCAAGTTTGTGGTGTTACGTAAATCGTAGGATCCCGCAAAGGTTGGATTTGGGTGTCGTGTGTGTGTGTGTGTGTGTGTGTGTGTGTGTGTGTGTGTTTCCCTAATCTCTCAAGCTTTTTAAAGAAGATGTGCTATTTTAATACTGATGCTATTACTGAAAGAAGCTGAAATTTTTGGTCGTATGTAAGCTACCCAACCCCCGCTTTTTTGGGGGGCGGGGGGGCGGTGCAGCAATTTTGTTTTTCCCCTTGGACTTTTACTGAGAGGAGGCTCTCCTGCACTTAAGTGGCTGTTCAGAGGATTTGTTTTGTTTGGGTTTGTTTCTTTCCAGGACAGCAAGTGGTGGGTTTACTCTTTCTGTTATTGTAGACTTAGGAAATTTCTTGCTGCAGAAACGTGTGTGTATTTAGGTATGTGTACGCATGTGTTCTACAAAATTCTGTGAGCCAAAAATACCTGTTTGTGTTTTGCTTTTTCCTAAAGTCTTGATTCCTCCCCACCCCCAACCCCACTCCTGTCTCCTTTCAAGGTCGTTGTCAAAAATCTCTTCTGTCTCTGTTCTAAGACATCAGCCGGAGGGAATTCTAAAGGCCTGCCATGCCAGAATCACAGATACTGCGTGTATTTAGAACAGACTGTGCTACAACCATAATGCGCTGCACGCAGCACAGTTCTCAGCTTTCAAGCTGAGTTGGGAGGAGGAGGAGAAAGGGGAAATCTTTCTTTCTTCCTTCCTTTCTTTTTTTAAAGGCAAATGCAGTGCAGAATCATTTCACTGTGGGCCTTGGTTTGTTTATTCAGAACTGCCAGTTTCCCTATTTAAATGTTGGTTGGGGTTTTTTCCCCTCCTACTCATCCCTGAATGAGGGAGACTCTTGTTTCTTTAATGTCTCTCTCTTAAAAAAAAAAGGGTGTGAGGGGAAAATAATATTTCAGATTCCTCAAGTATTAACCCAAAATGTTTGGACCAGAAGCAGATTTCAAAGGTCAGGCTGTTCTAAGCTTTGGCTATGAGAGTCCTTCCGGCGACTCATTAAATTACAGATGAGTTCTTAAAGGTTTCACAAAATTTCTGCACATGTTAATTTCCAATAACGATATCATCCAAAATAATGTACCTCTCCATCCCTCAAATTTGGGTTTATAATGGAGACGTGAGCAGAGCTATGAAAGATTGCTGGCTGTTTCCTGGGATATTTGGGATCTCTTTCCCAAAAGAAGTCTATAAGAAGTTCATATCTATTGCTGACAATGCTGTGGTTGATGCAGCCCCCTTTTTAAAAGGCTGCGTTGGGGGTTTTAGAACCAGGAGAGGTCCAAAGGAGGTGATTATTTTCTACACGGCCTGGAGCTTAGGAAATACGTAGGTCCGTCCCTGAGAAATCTGAATAGTTTAATACTTATTTACAGCCTCTCAGAAAAGCATGTCATGTCACAATTTTTTTGAAAAATATACATAGGTCTAATCCTGTCACTGTTGTTGAAATGAACATTTTACCCTTAAAGACACATGATATTGTCAAGTCACAGATTCATTCTGCCAGAGGCTTATGGGTTTTTTTTTTTTAATCATCTCATTTCCCCTCATATTCAAAGAGTTTTAAATGAATCCCACTGGATTCAAAATGACAACTCGACTTTACTGAAGTGAGTTTCTTTGTGTATTTATATGTGTGATATTTTTTTTCTTTTATGAGCAATAAGAACTTTAGGGTCTCTTGGGAGTATTTATATGGTTTGGAATGTGAATTGTATGAATCTGCCCTATTATTGGTGGTACAATGAGGTTTTATGATTTTTGGATATTTTTCTTGTAAAAGTTGCCCTCTAGCCTCATTGGTCCCTCCCCCAACCCCACCTTAACACACTCAGCTTGTCCCTTCTGCATTCTCTTTGCTACTTCAATTTTAGCCCCATGGGGGCGCTGAAGAGCAAAGGGAAATCTGCTCCCTCTGGCAATAGAATTAACCCGAGTGGGGGCTGGGAAGGAATTCACCCTTCTTGTACCTCAGTCCTCTTTAATTCTCTGCAGGGAGCGCTAGGAGGGAGAACCCACCAGGCTTGATTTTGAGATGATTAACCCCATCACCAGGGACCTCAAACCTTCTCAGCATATTATTTCTGGGACCAAGTTCCAGAGCCCTACCTTTCCTTTTCTTTTCTCTTTTCTTTTCTTTTCTTTTCTTTTCTTTTTTCTTTCTTTTTCTTCTTCAATTTTTTTTGCCAAATCAAACTGTTTACATTGAAAGAAATTCATTAACACAGACCATTACAAGAAAAAAAAATATTGAAAATATTCCAAAGGTAGAGATTTACTTTTAGGTAGGCCCCTTCCTCTCTATTGAATGAGTGGCAAGGAAAATTGTGCACCCACCTCTCAATCTCGTTTCAATTCCTAGGAATAAACTTTATCAAATTTTATACCAATTGAATCTCTTCCAGCATATTCTTCCTTCTCTCATTTTAATCACTCTCCATTAGTAACCAGTTCGCATCGCTATGTAAGTCTCCCTCACTACAGCAGTGCTACCATTATAGGATTAAAGATAAGATTGACTTGAATATATTCAAATTCTTTTAAATCATCCTGAAGAAACTCTAAAGAGAAATTCCGTGTCTGGAGTCTTATGTGTGATTCTTGGAGATATGGAGGGGCTGTGTATCAACCAGTCCTATGATTTAATGACTCTACTGGCTATTAATACTCAGAATAGGGGACCAGCCCAGCCTTTGCTCGGTGGACTGGGCATAGTAATAGGTTCCTAATTGCAACTGCTGGGTAAATATAAGCTTTGTTATAAAATAAAATATCCTGGTCCTAATGTTACAACTATTTAAGGAAAGGAACACATTTTGCATCCAGTTCCACTCACGAAATCTTCCTCACAATTCAGTCATAGCTGAAAAGGAACCTACTGTTGGAATAAACACTGTCTGGTCTCATTCTAAGGGGGCTCCAAATAGGAAATTGTTTTCCCCTGTCAGGAACTTCTGCTACCTGGGCAGATCTATAAACTATCACATTACAGAATTACAGACTTTCAAGCTGAAAGGAACCTTGCCCATCAATAACACAACTCCCCCAGGTTTCCTTCTACCAGGAGAAGCTGGCCCTCAACTGTAGACATGCGTGACCCCAGGAACACAGCTGAAAGGGGGTCTTTGTGGATTGATGGTTCTGTGTCATTTTAGAAAATCAGGGTGATATGACTACCTGGGTTTGGAGGAGGTTACCTTGTTTTCTGGCAGAATTGAGGGAAGCAAGGCTGCTTCGGGCTCTGTGTAAATTATAAACTGGTTCTCAGAACAAACTCCAAGTCATGATAAGTGTTGACTTTTGATGGTCGTTTGAATTTGGTTATGCTTGTCACCTGTGCTGCTGTGACACTATTTTTGATGGATATGGGAGATGTTATCTACCTGACATGAAAAAATTTACCTATTCATTTATTTCAATTCCTTCATTTAGAGCTATTGCAAGCAAGCTCAGTTTATTATCATTGGAGAAAAAAAGGAGTTTTCTTGGTATTTTTCAGAGATATGGAGCAGAAAGTTTTGAGACATTAAAAAAAAGATGATTTCTAGCCACTACTTTCTGAAAAAGTGTCGATGTTTCATTTTGATCCATATGCTTCCTGCTTTCAGCCTGTATTATTCTAAGACTTGTTTTTTCTTTTCAGCCTAGCTCAGAATTTTTCCCCCAAACACTGATTTTTCCACTTTCCCCACTTATATGAAATGGAAATAAATATCGGGAGCTTAAAATAGAGAAGTAATTGGGGGGAGGGGGACATGTAATCATTTGTTTATTGCATTCGATCACTGTTTTTGAATAGCAGGGTTTTCACTTCCTATGAAACCTTCGCATGAAGGAAAGCAGCAGCTGGACTCTGAGAGGGATGAGAGGAGGAAAGCACTTGAGTGTTTGTAAACTCAGGGTGGAGGGCCCACCCTTCTGCCCGCTGCTGTACTTAGCTGTCTTTACTACTTAAGGCTAGAAGTGGAAAAACTTGATTTGCATGTTGTGCCTGAATTTTTTTTTTCTTTCTTCTCCACACCGCCCTCTGTACACCTGACCATGCAGAAGCCTATCTGAAGCCGGCTTGATGGCAGGGAGAGCTGGAGAGCGGAAGAATGTGCAGAGGGAGGGAGTGCTTGGTACTTTTCCATTCACATCTCCACAGTGGCTTTTCTTGTTTATTTCAGCCTCCACCCGCAGGAACCTTTCTGCTGCTTGAAATTCGAGTCATTAAACTGTTCCCTGTGGTCAGACTACAGATGTTTGGTGCATGTTTCCTACATGTCGGTGTCTATGTAGCATATGTACCTATAGAAACACATACACACAAACGTGTAACTCCACAGGGGCATAGTGTGAGGTTGGGGCGGGGGGCGGGGGGGAGAGACACTGGATAGGTTGCCAAAAAAGCCTTTGTTTCTAATTACAGTTCTGCCTGGAAGTCCTTATGGGACCTAGAGCAAAACCACTTGTCAAGACTCAGTTTCCTTGACTATGTGAAGGAATAACCCAGATGATATGCATGATGTCTATTTGTTCAAAATTCTATACCCATGTATCTAAATGCATATTTACATAACTTTAAGGTGGGGAGGGAGAGATGGAAAGGAGCTTTGTGTACCTGGGATGGGGGAAAGGGTTAAAATTTAAACTTCTAAGTAAAGAAGGCAATCCCAGAATTCTCACCTCTATCAATTTTTAACCAATTGTAGACCAAAGTCTGGGATTATGCTGAGTTGGGTCCAAAAGCCAACTGAAGATTTTAAATGTTAGGAATTGGAAGAGGCAGTTTCTAAGACCTTGTACTTTTGATCTCCAGCATTCAGAATCAAATGTGACAATTCCCAAGTGTCTTTTCTGCCCTAGAATTCTTCTGTAGTTTTGTTTGTTTTTGGAAACTGTCCTAGTTAATGATAGAAAGGAGATGACACTTGTAAACTGGGCAGTCTTTAAGCCACAGAGCCCCATGTGGGTGTGAAAAATATGTCATAATGTGGAGAGAGAGAGAGAGAGAGAGAGAGAGAGAGAGAGAAGAGAAGAGAAGAGAAGAGAAGAGAAGAGAGAAGGGGGGAGAGAGAGAGAAAAAGAAAGAAAAACCTAGAGAGAGAGATTCCTAGTAAGAAACTTAGAGGTAACCCAGCCATCACTGCATTGAAAGTAATTATTTGAAGTCAGAGGAAATTACAGATGAGGAGTTTGCCTCAAAAAAAAAAAAAAAAAAAAAAAAAAAAAAAAGCCTTGGTCTACCAGAAGAAACTTGAAGTTAATGAAAGAGATATTTTCCATCAAATTAATATTTCCTATATTAAAAAAAATATTTCCTATAATTTTTAAATCTTCATTCTTGAAAAAGAAAAGTCTAAAATTTTTCAAATCTGATTGTCTAGATAAATTAAGGTCTTTAACAGCAGTGACCGCCGTACTACCACCATCTCTCCACTGGCTTAGACCTTCTGGAATATTATTGGTACCCCATGGACAAGGAGAGGTGAGCCAGTTACATAATATACTAGAACTGGGAGGGTCCTTAGCAATTATCCAATCCAACACTACTGATTTTGTATAATTGGAAATTGAGGCCCAGGCAGAATGTTTTTGCCACACACACTGAATCACTGACAGAGCTGGATCCAGAATTTGGATGCTCTGGTTTAAATCTGGGCTATGGCTTTTCCATGGCTTATCATGGAAAGAGGATTTGGAGTGGGTAGCCCTGAAAAATAGCCATTTTCTGTGGCCTTACATTCACAGAAGGCCTCACATTTGGACTTTTGACATGATCTCCCCAGAGTTTCTCCATCAGTCTTTCCATACATAGACAGATGGAAAGAAGATCATTTTACACGTGTTTTGTGTTGGGTCCCAGCGTAGGACTCAGTATATGATCCCCCACAGGCTCCTAAGGTACTGTGATTTAATATAGTTAGTAAATCTATAGTTGTTTTATGAATGGTGCAATTGTATCATAGTTGAAGATAATAATTTTACATTTAAAATATCATTTGGCCTGAAAACAATGATGCTGCAGTAGCAGTGAGCACACCAAGCAGATCGTGACCTGATACATTCTCCAGTATTGGGAGGCAAGGCTTTTGAACAAATGGCTAATTCTAGTTCTAGGACTGGAGCAGGAAATACACAAAATTAGGATGGAACATCTTGTAGCACCATAGAGTAAGGAATTGTTAAAAACAAAAACTGTATCAATGAGGGATATTTCAAAGAGATCCTAAAGCCACCTGAAGAGCTCCAATGGCCAAATCTGGAAAATTTTGAGCAAAAAAATAGAGTAATATTGAATTACAACCCAAAGTATAAAATGAATATCCATGAATCCACACAGATATAAATAAATTATTGAATATATGAATAAATGGTAGAAAAGATATAAATCTCCCTTGCAGAAGAATTCCAAATAATTTATGAAGATACACTGCCCTCAAGGAGAGGAAGTATAACTCCCTACTTTTAAGTGTGAGCTGTGCATGGTGCCTTTCTTCCAAAGAGGACAGTATGGGAGGGAGGATGAGGGTGAGAGGAATTTTGTGTAGACAAACCTGCCAAACAGAGTACATCAAACAGGTCATCAAGGTCAACATCAATAGTGATAAACCATGGTGATTGTATCTACCTTTGATATGAGGTGATGAAAACGGTTCTCTACCTACATGACTCCTCAAAAGCGTCAAGGTCATAAAAAAGAAAGGAAAGTCTGAAGTAGCCAAGAATAGCCTGAGGAGATATGACAACTTAAAGTAATATAGTAATCCAGATGGGAGCATGGAATAGAAAAAGACATAAGGTAAACCTAAGCAAACCTGAATAAATGACGGACTTAAGTTAATATGGTGTCAATATTGTTTTGTTAATTGATACAAATGTTCCATCGTATTGTAAAATGTTAATAATAGGGAAAACTGGGCACATGGTTGTTCTCTGTACTATCTTCTCAATTTATATATATAGTTGGAGAGGGGAGTGGGGAATAGGGGCATATCTTTATTTTCCTTTTCAATACCAGAAATCTCCAAAAAGTGAGCCAGGCCTCTCTCAACATCTGAGAGGGCTTGCTTCCCACCCAACCATGCCCCCAAAATAGAATCAGGGAAATAAGGAAGCCTGCATTTATTCTTTTAGTTTACTAAATTGAAAGCGATTTAACTAATTTCTGTATAAAGAACTAAGAGGAGAACACTAGGGAAGCACCAAAGGCCAAATGTTGTCATGATGGTAGATGACTTGAGCCACCTTATAAATCCACTTATTCCAGGTTTCTTTGTGGAAACCTTCCATGGAAACAAGGCCTAGAAAAATCTTTCCATCAGTCCATATAGGACAATAGAACTTGGGGATTCATCACTGAGGTTGGGGGAGCCTCAAGAGCTTCTTGGATTATCTGCTCTTTCATTGTACAACTCCAATAGAACTTTGGATCTCCTCAGAGTTGAATAGCAGAGTTGTAACCCTGGGGTATCTAAAGAACTGCTGAATGGACCCTAAAACTCTAGAAATTTTTATTCATTTTCTAGATAACATCCCATAATTTAAACTGGGAAGGTCAAGATAGGATAATGGTTTGCAAAGATCACCCAGCAAATGAGTGGTAGAGTTAATTCCCATCAACCAGTCCATCCTGAGTTATTTATTTTGCTTCAGTCTTCACTTCGGTAAACTGAGGACTGCTATTACCTTGATACACTACATTATTTTAGAAGTGCTTCATTAATTTCTAACCAATTGTCAGTTATCAATGGTGTCTAGTTCGAATGCTGCACTTGAGTTTCCAGTATCTTTTCCTTCTTTCCCATTCCCTTCTTTTCCCACTTCTGTCAGCTTCTCTACCAAGTGGTTAAAAGTCTTTGAATCAACCCTTATATTTACTATGGAGGCTGACATGTAAATAATTCTTGGTGAAATGCAGTGAGACTGAATCCTCTCATACACCATTTCAGTTAGCATGACTCAGTAATCTATTTGGTCATGTATCTCAAGAGTCATAAATATAGTAATGCCCATTGACCCAGTAATTTTACTTCTAGGAATCTATCTTCAAGGCACAGTTCAACATACAGGGAAAAGTATCTTTGAATGAATATATATGCATTCAAGCATTCTATCTAACAACAAAAATTTTCAACAACCTATATGTCCCATCATGATTCATTTGGGGGAAAGGATTTGGGTGGAAAATAGTTAAATAAATTATAATACAACTAATTTTTAAAAATTGTAATTGGAAAATACTTATGGTAACAGGTGAAGTGAAAAGAAGTAGGATATATATATATATATATATAATGGACATATATGTAAGTAGTGTATTCATAACTGTTTAACAATACTCTTCATAGAAATTAGACTGGATATACATACACAAGAGTACACAATTAACAAAAAATATTTACAATGGCGATTTTAGGGTTGTAGGATTATGGATGAATATTTTTCTCCTTTATTTTTTCTTTATATTCCAAATTGTATAAAATTTATATATTAATTTGATATACTAGTATATCTCACAAGCTCACCCTCAATAGATGGAAGAGCCCTCGGTGAAAGCTTTTACATGCAAACAATTAGTTCTTTAATTTAGAGTTTTGGATGTTTGACCTAAAGTCAAAGCTTCCCACATCTTTAGGGCATAGAGCAAAAATGAGAACTGCCCACTCACTCTTGGAGAAGACCTTTCACTCTGGGAGACACTTGTCTCCACTCCAACAAAACATCACCCTTTTTGAGCATATTGACCATAATGAGATTAAACAAATCTTGTAAATCTTTGATCTGTTTCCACCTCCCCGTTGGTTTTAGTATGCTTATCTTGTTTGTTGGTATTTCACAGCATTTGCAAATGTCAAAGGGTTTCCTGGTTACTTCACTGTCTCTGTGAACCCACCTAATAGCTCTCCTGATAGATAGACCTTCATTGGCTCCTTCTGGGGCTCCAGGAGATTTGTTTTCTATTCTTATAACACATTTGACTAATGAATGCTAAGGAAAACAATGTAAAAATAAACTATATTAATGTTTATTTCTTCAGAGACTCATAAGACTGTTAGGAACTTTGGGGGATTATACATTATTTGAATCACTATTCCTCAACAAAGGGCATGAGAGTAGACATCAAAATCTAGGGGGTGAGGGTAAGGACCATGGTTCGGATAAGCCCTTCTTCCCTTAAGCCACTGACTAATTCTTCATGCTCAGCTTTCTCTATTCACTCACTCATTCATCATTCAACACATGGTTCATTGGCAGTTTTTGTGTGGGATGAACACTGTGCTAGATGTTGGGGAAACAAACAAATATAGTAGGGGATCCTGACTCCTGGGGGCACACAGTGTACTGAGGAAACAAAGGGCCCAGAAAGGTGCTGCAACTTGTTTGGGGTGAGTACTGAGCCAGGAGTGGGCCCCAAATATCCTGATTCTGAGCCCAATAAAATACTACAGCTTCTTCTCACATGCAGTGTCCTACATCCCACTCCATTATCAGTGTGAGGCACTTATTTCCTCCCTGAGCAGGCTCAACCTCGGAGTTTTTCATTCAGTATTAATTAGAACAGGTTATATATAACACAGCCATCTTGATGTACCATCCAGTAACACCCAATACATGATGCAGGAAGATCCACAAGAGCCTGGAGCACAGTTAGAGCCTCAGCTCTCCCCACCACCACCATCACTAGTTTGGCTCAACCTGCAGGCCAGAGCTTTGTCTGGACCCTGATTTTTATATCTTCTAGCAAGTTCTACCAGGAGCAGGCAGATCACCCAGCCTCATATTTTTCCACAGCCCACAGCATAGACTCCAGAACACAACACAATCCCTAACATGAACTAGACACTTAATAGCTCCTGATGCCTATCCAACCAAGCTCAAGTTCATCCCAACCCTCTTGGTATTCCAGACTTTGGGGTAACACACTGACAGATGATATCTCCAGGTGCCAGCCCTGCATTCAGAGCAGTTTCCACAGCACACTAGTCACCAAGGCCCAACCTGCCTCAGGGTTGAACTTATGTACCAGGAGTTGTGACCATTTCCTTTTTATGACCAGGCAAGGATGAGTTATATATAATGGCACATGCATAAAACTTCCAGATAAGATTTCAGCAATCTACAATTGTCTGGCAGCTTTTAATGTCTAAACATCAAGTTGCTATGAACAACGCTACCCTTTGGAGGCACTGGCACTAAAATGCCAGCAAAATGCTGAAAAGAAAATGGGACAGAAAAAGATTAATAATGACATTAATAAAGGCCATCATTTGGGAAGGTATATTGAGAAGACTTGATGATGGTGAATCAATAAATCAAGTACTTTAGGCCCTCAAACTTCTTTCCAGTCTCATCTCCTACCATAATTTTCTACACCAGACTCTCAGCATTCTCCAAGGAAGGACCCCTGTACTTACCTCCAATCTACATCCCTACCTTGATCTCTGCTTTTCTTTGATAGACTAGAAGCTCCTCAAGGACAAGAATATTTGATTTTTTGTTTTCTTTGACTTCTATCCAACACATGGTACTCACTTAGAAAATGTTGATTAAAGTAGGTAGAACTGAAAGAGAATTTGATGTAAAATCTGATGATCTGGGTTCCAGTTTAAGTTCCACAACTGACTAACTTCTGTGGTTCTCAGTTTCTTGTTCTCCAAAATAATAATTTCTGTTAAGGGACTCTATCACAGGATTCTCATAAGAATCAAGTGCAATGGAGGGGAAAACACTTAGAAACTTATAATGCACAGTTCAAAGTGGCTGCTGAATGTTGAATGAATGGATAAACTAATGAGCAAACTATCACAGTTAAGTAAAGCCATCAGGTTGTTCCAGAACAGATTACAGATTCTGTGACTCAGATTCTATCTGGGGAACAATGTATTTGAAATGCCCTGTCCTGACTTTGTAACCATCCTTAAATATGGTTATTTCACTTCCCAAAATATCTTAACCCTTTAACTATAGGAGGACATAAATTAGTGCTAAGGATTCATACTGATCCAAAGAAAATGAAAAAGATAATCAGAAAGTCTTTTTGTTCTTGAAATGCAGAATTGGAAATGAACCATTTCCCAGTAGTGGGAACTGAAATCCAGTATTAGATCCTCCTTTTTGATACCTCTTCCTCTTTTTCCTCTTTCTACCTTAGACCTTCCACACCCTTCCTCTGCTGTACCCAAATGGAAAAAAAAAAATTTGTTTTGAGCTAACTTGAGTCTTAGCAAAAGGTGTAGATGGTGTCCCAATTTATCAGGGCCATTTTCTAGGATCAACAAGGTAGATTTCTATAGTTACTAAAATAAGGAAATAGGATAACTTTCTACCAAAGGTCTGAATGATAGGAAGCCCTGGGCTAATTTCAACTTGCTAAGAGAATCCCTGAATCTATGCTTCCTGTCTCTGCCACAAATGCTGAGTGGATCCCCAAATGTTGAGATATACATGGAAAGAGATTGGGAGCAAGTTGCAGGAACTTAGAGTTTATTCTAAGTGTATAGAGAGGTCAGTTAAGGTTTTTAGGCAGGGTGATGACATGATCTGGTTTATATTTTAAGAAAAGAACCCCAGCTATTGTATGGGAGATGAATTAGAAAGAGTTAGAAGTAGGAGTCCTGGTGAGAGATGAAAGTAACTTGGACTAGGGAGGTGGCAGGGCAAGTGGTGAGGTATGGAGAGATTCGAGACATATTTGAAGGTGGAGTCAACAAGATTGAAAGCCATATTGGAATGAGCAGGAGGGGGTGGTGAAGGGAAATGGGTATTAAGAATAAATCCCACATTTCTGGTTTGAGCAACGAGGTGGATGTGTTTCTATTTACTGAATTAGAAACACTGTTGGGGAAAAGCTTCCAGGGGGCAGTTGATGGAAAGCAAGAACTCAGTTTTGAACTTGATGTGTTTGAGATAGATGAAGGCAGTTGGATATTCAAGACCTGAACTTGCAAGAGAAGTCGGGTTTAGAGACAAATTTGATTCCTCAAACTATAGGTAGTATTTGAAGCTAGGAGAAATAGAATTTTAAAAAACAGCAAAGGTGGAATTGTCCTCAGAAATACTCCAGTCGAAACTAATTTCTCAATAGATAGCAAAATTGGGAGCTAAAGAAGTAAAGACATTGGCAGATGTAGAGTTGGTGGGAGACTAGTCAGCTTTCTGTACCAGCACAAAGGTCTAAATTCCTGCATGGTCTAGCTTCCGACCCCCAACCCCCAATTTCATCTTCAACACTGTCTCTGCATGTGCCACAGTGGCTTCCTTCAAGTCCCTGAATATGTCTTGGTTTTACTTCTTTATGGTTATTTCACCTCTGCTCCCTCTGCCTGGCTTACTTTCCCCCCACTCTTGCCCTTGTTTACTCATTTGTGGATTTCCTTGTATAATACTTGTCTCCTCAACTACACTAGGAACATTATACTTCTCTTCTCAACTCTGAAACCTGAAAGTTCAGTAAGAAAATGGAGGAGTATTGTAAGATTCTAGGGGTTAGGAATTGAAAAGGTTGGAGAAACAATATATTCAACTATATTTCCTTATTTTGTCACCCATTTGGTTGGGTGTTTTACATGGAATAAAACAATATATTGATCTTTTCAGTTCTTACCAATATGTAGCTACAAAAGTTATGAATAGAGCACCTACTATGTTCCTGGATCTGGACTAGACTTTCCATATACATTCTTTATTATGTTTCTCATGGTGACCCTGTGAAGTATGCCACGATTATTGTTCCAATTCGAAAGATAGGAAATTAGAACCCAGATTAGGAAAGCATCAGCTGGGCTACTTAACTGCAAAGTGAGGTTCAAAACCTGGTTGTTCAACTTCACACAAGTGCCTTTCCCCAGGTTGTAGTATTAACAACTGCATACATTCATTGCTCTCTATTCTGAACAAGGCCCTGTGCTAGCCTTTTCATGTATGTTCAATTGCATCACCACAATACTTAGAGAGGTAGGTGGTGTTGCATTTCAAAGAAGAAACAGTTCAATTCTTCCACTACTTAATTTTTTTTTTTTGGTTTGAGAACATTAATGATTCCCTAGGAGGCATGTGGGTTTTCAGTCTCATGCTTTGTCCACTTCTTTGGTCCCTAGGAACCCCTGAAGATGGAGTATTACCTGTGCATTAGTTCATGCAGCATCTCTGAGAATGGAAAATCCCAATTAATCTCTTTGCCAAAATCCTCCAGTCATTCCTGCATTTGGCCAACCTTTCCCATGTGGTTGAAGTCAACATTTGAATATGAAACCTGGCTTCAGTTTCCAAAATTTAATTGCATTATAAGGAGTTTGCCAGAACTGGGCTTTGTGAATCTATGAGAGAAAGGGTGGGAATAGGGCTGACCAAATCTTTAAGGGTGCCCAGCAATTTGGTGCAATTGCTGAAATATTAGATGCAATCAGGGGCTGCACTGGTTGGCGACGCCATCTCTAGCTCAGTGAGTGCCTGCTGTGTAGGGCATAGTTCTTGGCCCTTTGGGGGGGGGATATAAATCAGTGGCTAGAAAAAGAGGTTGGCTCTACCATAAATCCAGTGACAAGTATGTCAAATGGGGAAGAAAGATAATCAGGCAAGAGCTGGTAAAAATTCATAGGGAACCCCATGGCCTCAGGCAGCAGGGGCATCAGCTTTGTTTGAGCATGAGCTTTGTTTGTGCATGTCTAGTCTGGGAACCAGGTACGGAAGACTCTGTTCAGTCCTGTGCCTTCCAGATTTGATTAAGGCTCTTAGGAGAGGCATAACCTCAGCCTGAAATGGGAACATTCAAAAGAGACAACCAAAAAGATGACTAAAGCTTTTAGTGCAAGAAGAGGGAGAATGGATGGAGTGAAAATGGGGAAGTTTTCCACTTGATTTTCAAGGCCAAGGGTATAATGAAGGGTCTCATTTTTTTTAATGCTCTTGTTAAGCCTTTCAAAAGAGTCTTCCCTGCAAGCTGAATGTCAAACCAGAGGTCTAGGATGATTCCTCTCTGTGCCTCTTGCCTTGGTTTGCTCAGGGGAAAACAACCATTACCTTCAGTTGAATTTTCTGAGGATTAAATGCAGTAAGACACAGTAAATAGCTCGTTAACATAAAGTGTGGAAAGTAGACTGTTTGATATATTGTCCTGCTACCCCATCCATCTGATAAGAAATAGGACTAGATAGTTAGACTCATGTAACAAAACCATAGAGATCATATAATCCACTTGCTGAATGTGATGGCTGAGAAGAGAGAAGGCAATAAGTGCTTTGCCCAAGGATGCCAGTGCAGAGGAAGTTAAAGGCTCAGGAGGTGTTTGAGGGTTGGGTGAGGAATAAAAGACTGAGAGCCGCTGTGAGCCTGATGCTCTGCTTGAGCCCCTTACAACCCAATCTTATTTTTATTTTATTTTTTATTAAATCTATTGTGCATGTTCAGTCACAATGATTATTAACCATCACAAAATCATGTCCTTTCTGATACCACTGATTCTTCTTCTTCTCCTTCTTTTTATTTGGGGGAGGAGTGCTTTTTTTTAAAAAAAAAACACAACACTGCTTTTAAAATACTTTGATGCTTAAAAAGACCAGCGGGCACTAGTTAAATATATATATATATATTTTTTTTTCAGGTGTACAACTTTATAGTATGATATCTGTACACTCTTTTGTGTGCTCACCACCCAAAGTGAATGGAAATAGTCTCCCTGTGATCAAAGAACTAAGAAGCAGATATGGGGGAGTCAAACCCAAAGCCCATGCTCTTGAACTCCATTTTCAGGGTTTCCTAGCAGTGGTAGCTAGAGAAGGGGTTGTTTTTATTTTTTCAAAGCCTATCTATGAATCTCTGTGTAATTCTGCTTTACACAGCTGAACTTTGCAGTCTAAAATGGCCCTAGCTGGTTTGGCTCAGTAGATAGAGAGTCGGCCTGCCGACAGAAGGGTCCCAAGTTCTATTCCAGTCAAGGGCACATGTACAGGTTGTGGGCTCAATCCCCAGTGGGGGCCATGCAGGAGGCAGCTGATCAATAATTCTCTCTCATCATTGATGTTTCTATCTCTCTCTCTCCTCCTCTCCTTTACTTTCTAAAATCAATAAAAATAAATAAATAAATAATAAAAATAAAATGGCTCAGTGCACCCAGACCGCTTTCTCTCCAAACACTGTGTAATTGGTGCTTTGCATCAAAGGGAAAATGTTCCTCCCTCCTTTGTCTCCAGGTATCAGCAGTTCTTACCTATAAAAATCACTAACTTAAAATCATCTATAAATGTTTCTTATGGTTACCTTAGGCCAATGTAAAGAAATGTCCCTCCCATTTCCTTCCACCAGCCCCTAGTATAGTGATGGCGAACCTTTTGAGCTCGGCGTGGCAGCATTTTGAAAAACCCTAACTTAACTCTGGTGCCGTGTCACATATAGAAATTTTTTGATATTTACAACCATAGTAAAACAAAGACTTATATTTTTGATATTTATTTTATATATTTAAATGCCATTTAACAAAGAAAAATCAACCAAAAAAAATGAGTTCGCGTGTCACCTCTGACACGCGTGTCATAGGTTTGCCATCACTGCGCCTAGTAGGTGCTCAATAAACTTTCTTGTGCATAGATTTTTAAAGCAAGTATTCTGTCAGTCTCCTGTTACAGGCTTTTTTTTTATTTGTTTGCATTTCTCCAATCTATGGGTTCAGATCCATCCACCTATACCTCTATCCTTTATCCGAATGAATTTACATCCATTATTACCATACACCAGTGATGGCGAACCTATGACACGTGTGTCAGAGGTGACACGTGAACTCATTTTTTTGGTTGATTTTTCTTTGTTAAATGGCATTTAAGTATATAAAATAAATATCAAAAATATAAGTCTTTGTTTTACTATGGTTGCAAATATCAAAAAATTTCTATATGTGACATGGCACCAGAGTTAAGTTAGGGTTTTTCAAAATGCTGACACGCTGAGCTCAAAAGGTTCGCCATCACTGCCATACACCAAACCCATTACTCTATATGTTGTACATATGGTACACATAAGTGATACATACATACATTCAGTGAACACTGATTAAGCCCTTTAGTGTGGCAGACAACAGGTGAGTTGCTACACATGTCACCTGTTAAAATCTAGACTGGGATTGCTAATCTTCCAAAAGTCAGATCATTTCTTATACCACTGCTTTTAAACGTTTTTTCCTGATGCTTAGAAAGACCAGTGGGCATTGCTTACAGCTATATTATTCTTAGGCTCGTATGAAACATTTAGCTCAAAATCCTGGTTTCTTCTAAATTTTTGTTGTGTACTGCCATGAGAAACTATTCATAGCACAGGCCAGTGGTCTAGAAAAGGGTTTGGATTCACAGGTGGCACACACCTTCCATTTTACTTTTAGAATTATTTTTAATAGTTCAGAGTCTGTTATCTGCCCGGGCCCCTGATGGCAGACGTGTGTATTATTCACTGTCAGCTGTGGAATTAATTGCATAAGTCACTGAAAAGGAAGCCTATGGAAAGAGCACAAACTCTTAAAGCTGGTTTTTGACTCTGACACCAAATACCTGTGTGACTCTGGGCAACTTACTTAATCTCTCTGAGTCTCAGTTTTCTTATCTCTAAAGAAAGAGATAATAATAACCAACTGACAAATGTCAGTAGGGATGAAAGGAGAAGAAGTAATCCCCAGAACCTGGTGCACAGGGAATAAACAGCACCTTATTTGGACACTAGCCACATCCTCAGGAAAGTACATCTTCCAATTTCTCCTCCTGTATCCCTCCCATACTAAAAAGCCTAGATGAAAGATTTCTGAGTTAGTCACCAATTTGGAACACCCTCTTCCCCATTCATTGGCAGTGAGGTAGGTAACCTACATGTGAGTCAGAGTAATTATTGCAGCAACACTCTCCTGCACTTCGCTAATCCCCACTACGATTGCCCAGCTTTTGGAATGTGAGGCACTTTCCCATCTGTTACTCATCTGATCTTCACCACAGTCCACGAGAACACAAGCCAGTATTGTTATCCATCTTTGACAGATGAGCAAGCAGAGGTTAGAGGTTAAGTGGCTAGTCCAGGAATACACTGCTAGATTCAGGTCTTTGACTCTGAATTTCATCCATGAGCTTTCTAATATCTAAGCAGCCTTGGGATTTTTGCTACATACTAAAAGGCAGACAATGGATATTCTGGAAGAAATAAAATAGGAAGGTAAAGGTGGATGGAGAACATGAGTCAGTTATTCTGGCCCTCCCTGTCTCCACTGGACCCCACTCAGCCTTGGCTCAGTGGTCCTCTCTCCTGAGCACTCCTTTCCCTGCCTCTGGTCTCTCAGGTCCTCTGGTTCAGAGCGTAGCTGCAACGGACTCCTGGGCAAACCCGCCCTCTCCCCAATTTCTTCAACTAACATTTACTGAATGCCAGGTCCTGTGCTTCCCTGCTCTTTGGAGTTTCCTTCTAGCAGGGAAAGCAGAAAATACACTGGAAAGTAAATGCATACAGTAGTTTTTATTATAATAAATGCTAAAAAGGAAAAAAAAGCAGGGCAGAGAGGATACGTGTGAGGGGGAAGGATGCAATGTGAGATAGAATGCCAGGGAAGGTGTCACTGAGGTTACATTACAGACTGAGAAGAGGTGGAGGAGAGAAACATTTGAATTTCCTGGGTTGGAGAACCGGACAGAGGGAACTATACACACCAGGACCCTGAGCCAGAGCATGCCTGGTGTGTTTGAGGAGAAGTGAGGAGGTTGGTGTTAGCATGGAGTGAAGGAGGGCAGAGCAGTGGGAGAGGATGGAGAGGAAAGCGGAGTGCATTGTATATACCACATTGGTCAATGGATGAACTTGCTATTACTCTGGATGAGATGGAAAACCATTGAGAGTTTGGACAGGATCGAAAATTTATTTTCACAGAATTCCTCTGACTGCTCTGTTGAGATGGGCAATGCGGGAGCATAGACACTATTTAGGAAGCTATTATAATAATTCTGGAGAGAGATGATGGTAGCTTGGACTCAGAAATGGTGAGTAGTGTTCAGATTCTCTATATTTTTAAGGCAGGGCCTAGTAGTTTAGATGTAGGTTGTGGAGAAACAGGAGTCAAGCATGGTTCCAAGTTCTTAGGCCTGAGCAACTATAACTCATGGTATTGTTATTTGTCCAAAAGGAAAGGCTGCAGGTGAAGCTGATTTGAAGGAGTTGAGGGCACCTTAGGAACTCTAATTTAGAAGTGTTCAGTTAGAGAAGCCAACAGTCAAAGGGAGACAACTGAGCAGTCAGCTGGGTTTCTGGGTCTGGCATTACAGAGAGAAATCTAAACTGAAGACAGAAATGTAAGAGTTGTCAGTGTTAAGATTTTGTTGAAACTGTGAAACTGAGGAAGATCCCCAGGGAAGTGAGCATGGGATGAGAAGTGGTCCAATGGCGGAGCCTTGGGCCTCTCTGGGTTAGAGGTTTGGAGAGGAGAAAGCCCCAGACAGGTGAATGAGGAGTGGCCAGGGACAAAGGAGAAAACCTTGATTATCCTTTCTGTGAAATTCTAACAAAACTTGTCTATCCCCTTCAACCCTGGGTTTATGTTTCCTTGATGGAGGCAGACTAGAGGCACCTTTAGAGTGAGAATCAAGTCACTCTCCACTCCCCACAGGTCTTAGCATCTAGGAGCCCTTTAGTTAAAACACAACAGGTGTCTTACAGCTGAATCACAATGTAAGTGAGCATGGGGGACCCAAGAAATCATCTGGCTTTGTGATTTCCCAATTGGATTCTTTGGAGCAAGTCAAGGACTTATTTTCTTTCATTGTTGGGAAACCTATGTAGCTGTGACCCCTCCTTTCCTAGAAGGGCTAATAAAAGCAACAGCACCTGCCACTGAAAGGCCTCACCCCCTTTTTCTAAGAAATATTTGTGATTTTCATAATCACACCTCAGACATTTCAGAAGGCTCCAGTGCTTATATCTAGTCAAGAACCTCCACGGGGAAGAGGAGACAAGGCAAAACACTGCATTCTGATAATTTTGACCATTTTCAGACTGATTTGAGAGGAGAAGCTACTACCTGCCACATTCCTTCCTCTCGAGACCAGCTGAAGGCCCAGAATTTGAGACAGGATTGTAGAGATTCTAGCCCAACTACCTCCAGGAAAGATGAAGAACTTGGGCCTAGAAAGGCCCCAGTATCTTGTTCAAAATCACATGCCAAGTGGTCGATCCAAGACTCAAAACTAGGTTTCAATTTGAAACTTTCTGCTCAGGTTCAGATTCAACTAAACTCTATTATTAGCATCTACTATAAGCCTGGAAACATGCCAGGTACATTTACATGTTATCATTCTTCATCCTCACCATGACCTCTAAGACTGATGCTACTATTCTCCTTTCATAGATGAGAGCATAATGCTCAGACTGGGAAGTGACATGTCCAGGCTCACATGGCTAGCATGCTGGCACAGGAGGACTGGAGCCTGTCTGTTTGACTCTGAGACCAGTGCTCATTCCAGCACACCTGCTGTCTTTTTCAGCAGGACTCATCCACAGGGTTATTTATTTCCATAGTACAAGTGACTGCCCTAAGACCCTGCCCTCCTACCAAGAAGTGAGTACTCTCCAGCTTGGTGTGTTAGCAAGTGACAACTTTGAATCCAGGTTGTAGACTCTGAAACCAAACTGCCTGGATTTGAATCGTGACTGGACCACTTATTAGTTATGCAACTTTGGGCCATGTAACTTCCCTGAAGACCAACTTTCCCTCATCTGTATTATGGGAACAATGACATGCTTACCCCAGGGAGTTAGGATTAAGTAATAAAATACATGTACTATCACTAGCACAATGTCTGACATGTGCAGCATATGTTCAATAAATGTTAAAATGTAATAGTCAATGGCTGACTTTTTTAAAACCCTAGAGCTGTTTTGGAGCATACTGTCCAATGCTTCAAAAGTCTTTTCTGGAATATGTCCTGGAGGGGAACCCGATACCAAAATCCAGAACTGACATGTCTTTAGGAGTTTCAGGAACATGCTCTCTATCAATCAGGATTCAACTAGGAAGAAAACCACTTAAGTGATATGAAATAATAGGAATTAGATATACACAACTAATAAAAGACCAAAGGTATGCAGTGATGAGTCCTCATAACCCATTTGAAATTCCAATGAAAAAGCACTAATAGTAAATATGTATATATATATGAAAGAAACCAAAAAATGTTCACAGTGGACATTTCTGAATGATGGGATAATGACAGGTTTTATTTTTACTTTCATTTACTGGGTTTCTAATTTTGTACACTAAACAGGTATCAAATTAGAAATTACTTCATTGTTCTTACTTATTGTTAAGGTTTGGTCTTACTTATTTCTTACTTGACCTAACCCCTTTTTTTCCTCTATAAAAACTTAAGATAATGTTTTGAAAGCACTTGTAGTTATAACACTATTTATAGGGAAGAGACAAGGTAGAAGGGGTTAGAATAGTAGTTCAGTATAGATAATCACTTGATTAACGTTAAGAGATTTAATTTTCTGGATTCTGAAAGTCATGAACAGAAGATGCTATCTTATCCATGTGAGAGCTTAAAGAAAGAAACATCCAGTCTGATGCTGCTGTAGAATAGGCCCTCAACTAGGGTGTCAGGATGCCTGAGCTGGCATCCAGGCCCAACTCAGGAAGTGACGGGGTCCCACACTCCCAGTGTCTCTCTTGTCTTCTCTCTAAAGTGAGAACCCTTCCAATAAGGGTTTTCCTATTGTGTCTACTAGTATGTGTTTTATTTGTCAGAGCCTCGGGTCATTGGCAGAGGGAAGAATTGGGGCGGGTGGCGTAGGGATATGCTAGGACCTAGAAGCTAGGTGATCAGAGTGAGGCCTCTAATCCCATGGGGAAAGATGGACTGTTCCTGCCCACTGTCATCCTGGCAACCTTGGTGAGAAAGGCAAACAAGAGACAAGAAAGCTGGGCATCATTTGGCATTCTTGGTTAAGCACAGTCAGACTGGAATCTGATATTCTAGATAGAATCAAAGAATGTCAGGTCTGGGAATCTGGAAAGCCATGTAGTCCAACTCCCCATTTGATAAACGGGGACACTAAAACCCACAAAGTCAAATGGCTTGTCTAAGACCACACAGAGCCTGGAGAGAAGCAGGGATTTCATATCCTAGCTGAGCATAGTCACCACCAGACCTCATCTCTCCAAGGTCCCTCCCATGGCTGATTTCATGAAGCTTGAGAGTGGAGGAGAGAAGGGGAGAATGGGCCCTTTAATCTTACCCTCATTTAGTAGGAGCTGGAAAATGTTTCCCAAATTGGTTAGTTATTTTCAAGACCCTGGACTTCCCATGGCAGCAGATCCCGCTTCTGATCAACAATCATTACTTCTCTTTCCACTAGTCCTGTGATGCTGGTGGTGATCAAGCAGTCAGGACTCAGCTACACAAATCTCTTGGGCAGTGCTGACCAGTCTGACCTGTGCTCTATATTTCATCCTTGTCAGTGATAACAGATAGGTACCTTTCTAGAGTTGCTTCCTGTATCTCAACAGAACCCTCATCACCGGTCATTGCTCCCAGAAAATCGTCCTACCAGTAAATTTGCACATAGCTGGCCACCCAGCTAAGACAAGTAATGAACCAAGAAAAAATAAAATAAAAAAAGTGGGTTTTAATATCAGGATTTTTTTTTGTGTCTGGCTGGCATTGATCAAGTAATCATGGACCAGTAAATTTTCAAAGCAATTTTAATATTATTTTTAAAAAAAGAATTCTTTTCTTTGATACTCAGACACTGCACAGAGAAACATGAGAATATGACAATTTTAAAGCTCCATTTTTCTTAGTCCCCTTAGTAACTCCATGAACCCAACTCTAACTGTAATCTTAAGAGATTATTGTGTGGGAAGAGGCAGCAAGGAATTAAAAAACATAGACTAGGCCTAAAGTCAGAAAAGTGGCTATGTTTTGATGCTTCTGTCTAACCAGTCCATGACCCTAGGTAAAGCACTTCACTTTCTAGCCCTCGTTTACTCCATGAAAAAACTGGGATAATGTTTATATTTGAACTTTCAGCCCCTGCTGTGTTGTTCAGAGGATCAACACCAAGGGTATAAAAACATTTGGATATTATTATTTTTATGAATTATAATTTTATAATTATTTCTCAATAGCATTAGTCCTCTCCACAAAATGAAATTGGTTTCCAGGTATCAAATGCTTATATTTCTGAATGGATTGGGAAGGAAGATAGAAAGAGAAAAAAAAAAAACAAAGGTCAATCTTTTCCTGGAAAGCTCTGTTGTTTAATCCTCTTCTTGGAGTAAAAAATCCCAGCCACACTACAGGGAACAGAACGTGGGCTTCTCTTTGATGTCGCCATTCACCCAATGGCCAGTATCAATTCCCTTTTTTCACCAACACATTCAAAACCCTTAAATTCCCTGTTTGAACATGTGCTATAACCTAAACAATCAAAAAGGAAGACAGTGAGGAAAGAAGAAAAGAAAGCGTATGAAGACAGAGATATTGCTGTATTCTTTGGATAGAGGATGGTTAATGAGACTTACATTTTCGTTTAGAGCCAAATAGTTTTCTTAAAATACAGAAGGTTAAAGACCCTTTGATAGGGAGCAGGCAGGAGCAGAAACATGAGTCCTGTACTCCAAATAGTGGTGTTACCACCCATTTGTGGCTTCTAAAAGATACCCTAGAGCGAGGGAGGCAGGCCTTGAGGCCCTACCTTACATTAACAATCCTTCAGGGATAGGCCCCTCTTCTCAGTCTAGGGTTCCACCTGAAGCCAGGGTGACTCCTGTAGTTTCCAAACCCTTCTTGACCCACAGAGCAAGCAGTCATACCTACCAGTATTGGATAGGGTTTTCCTTAATCCCATCAGCAAACCAAGACAATGCCAAGATGAATAGTGGGAATCAGAAAACTGAGGCAGGGGTAGAGTGGAGTGGGGGTGAATAGGCCTTTTAAAGAGCCCAATAAGAGAATTAGGGCAGGAATCCTCTTTAATAGTTCCTTTGCCATGACATTCTTTAATTCCCAAGTCACCCTCCACACCCCACAGTTCAAACAGAGATTCAAACACCTTACCAGATCTGGACAGATTCTGCAAACGCTGTCTCTTGCACGACTATGGCAATTTGACACGGTGTTCTCCCTGTTGCATTTTAGATCTTCCTGTGTACCTCCTTTCAAGTGGTCAATTCTCAGATTGATCAGGATCAATAAGCCTGGTATAGGACAAAGTTAGCGATCATTAGCCAGTGTTGAGCTTTGAGCAGTGCATGAGTAATTACACTATTCGGTTGATTGATGCAGGTTCAGTTGGGAAATACTACATTTTAAGGAAGTGCAAACTTTTAACTTCTGAGTTGGAACAGGCTGCCAGGCAGCATGCCAAGAGAAAAACTGTATGAAACTTTAGACAATCCTTTGGACCATGGACACAAAACTGGGCACAAACCAAGCCAAGTCCAGGGATTCTCAGAGGATCCAAAGAGAAGTAGGCAGGAAAAGAATTTTTAAGTACCATCAGCAAATACCAGAAACTTCATCTTGCCCCCTCCTGTTTGCCAAAGCCCAGGCCTGGGAATGTCAATTACCTCTACTGAACTATTTTTCATAATGTTACCATTCATATTCCATTGAAATGCATTACCCAGAACCCAATGGCTTAGAATCCTGTAATATTGGTTATCTTTAATATTAAGAGTCAATAAGCCCATGTGAAGAGTTGGCTCCTTTCTCTTCTTCAACAGAGCTGAACAACTTATTTTTTAAAAATAAAGATAAAACCGATCACCCGCATTTTCAGAGTTGTCCTTGTAAAAATAGGTAGAACCAGAAAATTATAAAAGTGTTGGGTTCAGAAGGACTTTAGAGATTACTCCATATCTGAACCTCCGACATAACATCCCTAAAAGAGTGTCAATCAAACTCCTTTTTAGATATCTCCAAGGGTAGAAACTCTCTGCCTCCCAGTGGCTCATTCCATGGTTGATCAGATTTAGAAGTTGGATGATCTAAACTTGAACTTATTTATTGATTCAAAGATAGGAAGGGATATTTTATGGCAAAATAGCACTTACCAAAAATATTTGGGACTATGTGTGGTTGGTGACCTCAATGAATGCAAACAGAGTCCATGACCACAGACTATACACTAAATCTCAACCTATATGTAAGTCCTTTGTCAGTAGAGCAAACAGAAAAAATTGAATGCTGCACATAGTGTACATCTATTGTCAGGACTAGAGAAATATTTACAAATGACAATCTTAAATATTGATGATGAGGCTTCGTCACAGGAAAAGGAACTTGATCTGATTTACTTTGATTTTAGCTTTTAAGAGAACATGTGAAAATCAGGTCACTATCACTCCTTATCAGACACAAAATGGACAGTTAATCTCTCCCATCATTTTAATGATTTCTACAAGTTTTCTTTTTCTTGAACCTATGCCTAAGTAAAAAAATTATAAATTTGTGTACTTAATATAATTTTAGAACTGAAAGATTTCCAGAGAAACTCTTTTCTGATTTCCTCATCTTAAAAGTAAAAAACTAAAGTGCAGAGAGAAGGAACAACTGATCCAAGGTCACAGAGCCCTTTTGAGATGGAGTCAGGACTAAGTCATAGGTCTCCCTACTACTAGTAGTGTGCTACTCTTCATTATTAATGATGATATGATGAGTATGGAAGAGAGTGATGTTCTATAAAGGAGCTATAGAAACTTTTATGGAATAGAGGAATGACCCAGTCTCTCCTGCCTTCCCATGCAGCAACCTCATGATGTTGCTAGTGAGGATTGCTAACATGCCTTTTAAAATATCAATACACAACAAATAAATACAAGACAAACACCATCTGATTATATCTGTATGCAAATATATAAAAATAATTCCTATCATAAGAACTGAAAGTTATTGAGCATCTACTATGTTCCAGGCACTTTACATACCTTATTATCTCTAATCCTTCCAACAACTCTATGAGGTTAGTGTTATTATGATTGTTTTTTAGGGCAATAAAGTGAGGCTCACAAGACACATGGTCAGTGTGGAGCCCGATCTTCTGGCTCCAAATCTTATGTTATTTTCCTCATAGCCACCACCTTCTCTAGATGATCTCAAACTTATTCCATGTCCTGCCCATCGAGCCCTAAACATTTTAGATAATTGATGCTGGTGTATAATAAACTAGATATTTCTTTTGAAATTCCTTGACTATGCAATTTAGTAACAGTAATTTTGGGAAGTATCTCCCCCATTTATTGGTGTGTTCTTCATATTTAATGCATTTTACAGAAAACAAGGCAAAGTAAGATCCTAGCATCTTGTGGTAACTTGCAATGTTTGATATGTAAACATACATACATAAATAAATAAATAAATAAATAAATACAACATTTTGAGAATATTTATTCACTAGTCATAATTTTTAAAACTGTTGTTTGTATTAAAATATATTTATGTTAAAAACTATCTGCAAAATTAAAAATCAGAACTTTTTTTGCAATAGAGGTAGATCCAGCATCTGGTTATAAACTCTTGCATAAATAAATTCTTCTCTAATATATATATTTTAAAGATGTACAGTTCTATGTTTTAAATAGAAAATAAATAGATGGATTAAAACAGTATTTGCCATAATAAAGAAACATCTACATT
>NW_005368456.1:1153744-1159547 GCF_000412655.1 Myotis brandtii | reverse complement strand
GATCATCATGGATTATTTTTAGGTGCAATGGTCTGGTAAAGTGAAAGGAACTGTGACTGTGATTTTAGCAGAATCATTTTATTGCTCCAAGACTTGTCTCCCAAATAGATCATGGATTATTTTTAGGTGCAATGGTCTGGTAAAGTGAAAGGAACTGTGACTGTGATTTTAGCAGAATCATTTTATTGCTGCTCCAAGACTTGGATGAAAGTCCACAAACATGGAACATCATGATCCACTTGGCAGTTCTGCTGCAGAGGACAATTATATGGCAGTTTAGAGAAGTCAGTCCCCAAATTGATGGAAGAACTGTCATCTTATAAGTAAAGTTGTTATAAGATGCAAGACGTATGATTTATACTCCTATTTCTTAGCCAAGTGAAATGTAAGCATTCTCTCTTCTAAAATTCACTGGGGATTCCTCAGTTCAAACATACAATTAGAGTCAATGATAGAAGCACAATAAAAATAGCTAACCTTGAGTGAGTGCTTCCTATAAGCTAGGCATTGTTCTCTGCACTTACAGGTATTAACTCTTTGACCTTCACAACTCAGTAAAGAGAAATTGTTATTCACATTTTTATATGCCCAGGTTTGCAGAGCTGCTGTGGGAGGGAGCCTTTGCTCAGAATGAGGCAGTGACTCCAAGAGCAAGGGATCTTCCACTGCAATGCTGCACTGTCTCTATTGAGCCCCGGCCAGTGAGCAGGTTCTCCCCGCCCCTCGCCTCCACACAGACAGTAACCCAAGCAGCAAGGGTGAAGTCTACTGTGGTAAGTGTTTGAGCAGGATCTCCGTGGTTTCTGCCACCTCAATGCCACCATCTTCCTTACCAGACAGAGCTTCCTATTTTGATGGGTGAGTCATCCAGTTATTCTTGCTGAGTTAATTTCCTCTTTAAGGGGAGCCTTCTTTATGTTCAGCATCAGGGTTATCTTACTTCTCACCTCTGACTGTTTTGTTGGCCAGTCCCTGAGTTTGAATTATCTTCACTCTGCCAATGTCTGCTCTCCCTTAGACTTAAAAAACACCAATTCTCCTCTTACCGAAATGTAAGCTCCAAAAAACTAGGTCTCATGTCTGGTTTATTTTTTATTTCTATACCATCTCTTCAGTACATAGCAGCCTTTTAATATGTGTTGAAAGAATAAATGAATGAATGATGAGTAAATGTTGAAAGAATGAGTGAATGGCTCCCCTTTGAGAGTGTTCTAGACTCAGCAATCTCTGAGTCTGTTCTAGTACTAATCCCTCTAAGTCATTAACTCAGCAAATATTCATTGAGTGGCTACTGCCTGAGGGAATGTGAAGTTCTGTGCATGGGATGGGAATATTCATGCTTGAAGACTTACACTTTCTTCATTCATAAATTTGTTCATTCAGTCAAAAGCATTTATTGAGTACTTTCTATGCTAAGAACATATAATAAGTGGAGGCATGGATGTTAAAAACCATAGATTTAAAGTGGAAATCTCTGGTTTCTAAATTGACTTCGCCACTTAATAGCTTGGGCAACTTTCTAAATATCTCTGGGCCCCTGTTTCTTAATCTACAAAATGAGAAAAAGTATCTGTATTAATATCCTTAGCTATGAGGATTCAAGAAGATCATATATATTAAGTGCTCAATAAATCTCACCAATTAACTATTATTATTTCCATGGTAAGTGAAACAAAGAGGAATTAGACATGATCATTCTTCTCAAGGAACCAAAAATACTCATGAGAATATATGTTATTCAAATATGAGGTACAAATAAAAATGCTAGGGGTGCTCAGATTTGGTAGAGATGACTTAAAACAGAAAAAGTCAGAGAAGGCATCCTTCCTGGAGGAGGCTGCATTAAGCAGGTTTGGACATATAGTCATGTAGGGGAGAGACTTTCCAGGAGGTGGAAATAGCCCAATAAGTAAATGGAGGTATTAAAGAACAAGTCATTGGACAAATAATTTATCAGAACTATGAAAGACATAAGAAGGATAGAGTCTCTCTATCCTAGAGAAAAGGTTGGAAATACCTTGGGGAGGACCTTGAAAACCATGGAGTTTGGATTCTACTCTATGTAGACAAGTGGGTATTTGTGGATGTATGTGCATCATTCATTGGTTTCATTTTTGTTTTTAACAGTGGGTGAGTATAGGGACCTATATTCAGACCTTTGAGATTTTAAGTTATTTATTCCTTCATGTCTGGGAAATTAGATTACCTCCCGATATACTTTAACATCTGTCATGTCATCTGAGTAGCCCTATGAAGTAGGCCACATGAGGAGATGAAGCAACTACATGGACATAAGATAACCTCCCAGTGGCAAGAGCTGTTAATTGGGTGGACTGGGATGTGAATAGCATAGCTTCTCATTCAAAGAATTTCTGCTCTCTGAGGTAGAAGAATGCAAAGATGCAAAAGGGAAGTCAAAGCCATGCTGAGTGGCGGGGAAGAGAAATTTTGAAGACGGGGGCCTCAAGTCAGGGGTTACTTTTGCCCCTGCTGACCACTTTCTTTTGCTGTGACTTACAGCAATAAGTGTTCTGTAAAATGAAATCAGCTATAGATTTTTTTCCTGTTCTCTTGGCCTGGCCTAGTGGGTACCTTTCTTCTGGCCTCATCCCAGGTTTCTTAAAGGGCTTCAAAAGAAATTGTTATTGACTGAACTCTGGGGTTATTTATAATGGAAATCCAGTCTCTCTTGTCCTCCATGGAAGAGTTGGGCTCTTAATCTGAACCTTGGGGAATTAAAGGCACAGTTTGCTTTATTTAGCTTTCAGGACATTGGATTTTTAAAAAAATATTTTGCAAAGAGCTCAAAGTTCCACTAAAGATAAAAGTATCTTATTTCTCAATGTCTTGACCAATTTAAGTAACTCACCTCTTCTTCTCCAAAACCTATTCTCATATTTCATGAAGTTAGACACTCTTATTTATTTCCTTAAGCAGTGTATAAAAGGGCAATTTTCAGCACACCCTTGAGGAAATTTACTTAAGTGGTACACACACACACACACACACACACACAAATTTTAAGTGCATTTATCTGACAATGTATCCAGGAGTTTGTGAGGTCCATGAAGGAGGCTCTGTGACTATGTTTTCTGCATTCTCTAGACTTGAACACTTGTCCTTGCACACAGTAAGTGCTCAATTATTTGTTGGTCAATGAATTAGCTGGTAAGCCTATAAGTCTCTGTGTAAGGAAGTACAGAGGTACCTTTTATGGTCAATTACAGTGGATTTCTTTAGCTTAAATTTTCTTATGCTTTTCTGTCTATTTCCCATCCTCTCTCTCTCTCTCTCTCTCTCTCTCTCTCCCTCTCTCTCTCTCTCTCTCTCACACACACACACACACACACACACACACACACACACACACACACACACACTGGTGAGCTTTTAACATGTTGCCTATGTTCTACTGTACTGGATACCTTGATTGCAGGCCACTCAAGAGTTTTTAAAAGTTTTATTTTGACAGATGTGGTATAAAGTAATATCAGATACACCATGTACACTTATAAAAACTTGCCTCTTTTACTTAACAGGTGTGTGACCTCAGTCAAGTTACTTAGGTGCTTTAAGGTTTAGTTTCCTCATCTATAAAATGGAGATAATGAAAGTACATACTTCTTAATAATTGAATGAGATGATGGAGAATAGAGTGTATTTAGACTAGTCTCTGGCACATAATATGTATTCTGTAATATTTGTTAAGAAGACAACAGTGTTTTATTACCTATCCTACCTGAGTGGCAGTAAAGTTACTTGCCCTAGTTCTCACTGCATAGTATGTGGTTAAGGATTCAGAAATGTTCAACAATCCAGGATCACAGTGCCTTCTCCTCCAGTTGAAGAGGTACGATTCAATTGCCTTCTGGGTATTCAGTTAAACCACTGGGTTCTCTTTTCCAAGGTCAGGGGCAATAAAGCAATAATTAGCTGCTCTGACACTGGATCAGATGTAAATCCTGGCCCTACTACTTTCTAGCTGTGACCTGGGGGTAAGTGAAACAGTGCTTTGAGGATTCAGTTGGTTAGTCTGTAAGATTAGCCAACTGAATAATGACACCTCTTTGATTTTTTATAAAGATTAAGTAAGATGGTCCTTACTGAGGGGACATAAGCATGGAGCACAGGGAGCATGATGCCCAGCTATTCATGAGTCCTGCTTTGGCTTTGTGGTTTTGAAGGTTTAAGAGTCTTGGTTGTCAGAGGTGCAGAAAGTCAGTTTTTGTGGGGTGGGTGAGGAGGAAGAGTGAGGATGTTCTAACCAAGGTAAAGAGAAAAGGGGAGAGCTTATAGAAAGAATAAGAGCTTGTAGCTACCCAGCCCATTGGACCTTCAGTCTGGCACAAAGAGGGTGGGTGAAGGGGGCGGGGGATGAAATGTGAACCAGGAAATCTGAGTTCTAGATTCTTTTGTTGCTAATTAAATAGCATGACCTTGGTCAGATTCCTCTCCTTGCTGAGCCTCAATTCACCATCTGAGAAACAAACAAACAAACAAAACAAAAGAAAGTCACCAAATAATCTGATCGCTAAGGTTTGTTTAAGTCTATTATAAATTCCAGGGAATTGAAGTTTGGCTGGAGAAAGAGAATATGAAATGGATGAAACCAAAAATTGTAGGTATGTTTATATGGTTCTTAAATGCTAATTGATTTGAAATATTGAGCACTTTACATTTTATATCTAAACAATTTCATCCCCTTTCTCATTATATGTAAACCCTTAGGAAATAAAGGTCATTATTCACCTTAATTGTACTCTACATCTTACGTATATCAACAAACTAGAAAAAAAGTATTTCCAGTCAGGCAAGGGTTAAATCCACTAAAAATCTTTTTTTTATTCTCTAAAATTTTACATATGTCTCTTTTTCCCCCAGTTGATCCCTCTGCCCCCCTCCCCCTTAGCCATTCCCACCCTGAGCAAGCATATATACAAATCCTTTGGTTGCTCTCTAACCCCCCACCTTCCCCTACAATTTGTCTCTGGATCTATTCTTTTATTTTTTATTGTTTAAAGTATTACAAATAGTAGTACATATGTCTCCTTTTTTCCCCCATTGACCTTCCCCTGGCCTCCCCTACCACCCGGCACATGCCCTCACCACCAACCCCCAGTGTCTTGCGTCCATTGGTTATGCTTATATGAATGCATACAAGTCCTTTGGTTGAACTCTTACCTCTCCCCCCCTTTGCATCTCTCAGATGATTAGTGACTTTGAGCATGTTTTCATATGTCTCTGGGTTTCTGAATGTCAACTTTCAGAAAGTGTCTATTTAGGTCCTTTGCCCATTTTTTGATTGGATTATATATCTTCCTTTTGTTAAGTTGTAAGAGTTCCCTATAAATGTTGGAGATTAAACCCTTATCGGACATAACATTGGCAAATATGTTCTCCCATGCATTGGGCTTTCTTGTTCTTTTGTTGATGGTTTCTTTTTCTGTGCAGAAGTTTTTATTTTAATGTAGTTACATTTGTTTACTTTTTCCTTAGTCTCCATTGCCCTAGGAGCTATGTCTATAAAGATATTGCTATAACATATGTCTATTTTGCTGCTGGAGTCTTGTTGTAGGATTTTTATGATTTCCCATCTTACATTTAAGTCCTTTAGCCATTTTGAGTTTGTTTCTGTGTATGGAGTAAGTTGGTGAGCTAGTTTCATTTTTTGCATGTATCTGATCAAATTTCTGAGCACCATTTATTGAAGAGACTGTCTTGACTCCAGTGTATGCTCTTGCCTCCTTTGTCATATATTAATTGAGCATACTGGCTTGGGGCGATTTCTGGGGTCTCTGTTTCC
>NW_005368456.1:1136661-1149405 GCF_000412655.1 Myotis brandtii | reverse complement strand
TGTGAGTTTTTTCTTCTTCCCAATATCAGGGAATTTTTCTGTCATTATTTCTTCAAACAGATTTTCTATGCCTTGCTCAGTTTCCTCTCCTTCTAGCACCTCTATTATGTGGACGTTGTTTCATTTCGTGTTGTCCCAAAGTTGTCTTAGGCTCTCCTCCTGTTTTTCAAGTTTGTTTTTTTTTCTAGATGCTGCTCTGCTTGGGTATTTTTTTCCTACCTTGTCTTCTAGGTCACTGATGTGGTCCTCTGCTTCTTCTAGTCTACTGTTGATGCTTTCTATTGAGTACTTTATTGCAGTGATGTCATTTTTCATTACTTGTTGGTTCTTCTTCATTTCCTTTTGGTTCTTACACATATTGTTAAATTTGTCTTCCATCCATTTTAGCGTCCTTATGACCATTGCTCTGCATTCTTTCTCAGACATATTGCTTGACTCCATTTTGTTTACTTCCTTTTCTGGTGATTCCTCCTTTTTTTTTTTTTTTCGTATGTGGGCTCTTTCTTTGTCCTCCCATGATAGCTCCTCTCAGGGTTTCTGGTTATGTAGTTCTCTTTCTCCTGTGTTGACTTAAAGGCACCAAATACAACACTTTCTCTTGGCAATATCTGACCTTTTCGTCCATGGATTGCCTCACCAGCTGTGTTTAATTTGCCAATTCCAGGTGAGTGTTGTTCAATTCAGCTGTTCCTTCTATCTGCTCTGTGAGAAGGCACAGAGCCCATCCATGTATTTGGCACTGCTTTGTCTCCCCCTGGACAGACTTTTTAGGTGCCCGAGGTCCAGGAGGCTGGAGTCCCCATGTTCATGGGTTCACAACTGAGGCAGCTGGTCCCTGGGCATTTTGGTTTTAGGGTCCCGGGAGGTATCCAAGTTCTCCCTGGTTGAAGGTAAGGCTGGGATTCCAATAACAGCCGGTCTCCCCTTCAAGATGGCATGGTCTCTGTGGCAGAGCCGGCTGCTCTGGGAGAGATTTCAGCAGCAATAGAGGTTGCCTGGCTAGGGGAGCCCGGTCCGCCAGTCCCCAACAGTCCTGTGGAATATAGCTGTCCCTCTCTCACAAATACAGACACTCCCCACACATCTACACACTCTTCTTTTGTTCTCTCACTCACACACGATCTTGCAGCCTCCCGTCCCATCAGCAGCCATCTTGGATTTTCAACTAAAACTCTTAACCACCATGTGATACAATGACGAAATTGGTTGGATCAAAATATTTCCAACCTAGCTGTTACTTTAATGTTCAAGCTAGACTCAGCTAATTGAGAATGTGATGGAGAGTGGGTGTTACCAAAGCAAAGAGAGCACCATAGTGTGGCTCAGTGGTTAAGCGTTGACCTATAAACCAGGAGTTCATTGGCTGGATTTCCAGTCAGGGCACATGCCTGCATTGCGGGCTTAATCCCCAGTGTATGGCATGCAGGAGGCAGCTGATCAATGATTTCCTCTGATCATTGATGTTTCTCTCTCCCTTCCTCTCTGAAATCAATACAAATATATATTTTTTAAAAGCAAAGAGAGAATAGAGGAAAGGAGAAGAATAAATTTGGAAACAGGAGAAGGCGGAGAGGGGAAGAAAAAGAAAGGGGAAGAGGAGGGAGACAGATAGCAGAAATCCAATTAGTGTCATTTGCTTGACCACACCCAAGGACAAATAAAGTTAAGAGACTAAACATCATTTTGGTTAGTCCTTTTATAGTCTATTAAAAGGGAAAAGGTCTTTCCTGTTTTTGCCCAGAAAGCAAAAGTTCTATAAGTTATTGAAATAATTATGTTATATTAATCAGGCACTTGATTTTTTTTAAAAAAGCCATCTTTTTAATCATGGGAACTGAAGATTGCTAGCCTATGTTTGTGTTTAGTACTTTTTTGTCACTTGGAATGCATAATAATAATGATATATGAACTTTTGGTAAAAGAAGTTTGACAACCTTCCCAGGGTCTGAATTTTAAGAAACTTTTTCTTGACCTAGAATTGGCTTTAGGTAATTCCAATAGGCCCTGGAATGCTTCAAGTGTTTGTTTTCTCTCTCATGAAGGAACATTTTCTGCTTAAGGTACATGGAAAGCCTTGTCAAATAATAATGACAACTATATTATGCTTTCATTTCTAGCTCTAATTGTTATCCTGGAATATTGTGTTTTGCAGAAAGGACAAGATTCCATGTCATTTGCATTACTCTATAAAGTATCTGGATTTATAGAAGGACTGGCAGGAAAAATCAGGAGAAACAAAAATTTGATTATGGGGCTGAATGAATGGAAAATAATTATATAGTTTTTGTAACTTTTGTTGAAAGTATTGATGATTCTTAAACTTTTGTTTTTCAGATATAAGGAAGCATTTTAAAGCAGTTTAGTAAATTATGTATTTTTCTTCCTACTGTCCCTCCAGAATTTGACAATTCTTAATAAGTGGCAATACGTTTCTTTGCACGAATTCAATAAGACTTGTTTCCAATTGTGTCTATATTAACCAAGACTGACTGGAATGTCATGTCTGAGAGAGACATGCCCACACGCTGGATGTCACAAGGAAGCTTTAAGGAATGAAAGCTAATTTTGGAGCCAATATGAGTGCTTGGAGAAATAGTCTGGTACTTTGCTTGGTCACATGGTTCATGGCAGTCTTTCTAGGTAAGGAACAAAGGTTGCTTTCCTGAGAGATGTCAAGGAAGGAATCTCAAGACATCATTGGAGACCTCAACTTGAGGAATTCTCCCATCTATAAGTATTGTAGGCACACCTGATGGCAGCTTGGTGGCTCAGCTTCTTTGCCCTGCAGGGTTAATTAAAGCTTGATCATGAGAGTCTAGCAAAGCATATTTTTAAAAAATAGCCCATGTGATCAAATGTTATTCCTATTGTGTTCATGTAAACAATCAGGCTAAATTGTCCTTAATAAAAATGAGGGTGATTTGGGGGAGAAAAATTGTGTTTCAATAGGAAATTATTGGAAATGCAATGTCATTTCCTTCCACCAGCCATTTATCATTCTTGCTGTTCTAACTTTTGCCCAATAATACTAAATTTTATAACAGTTTGTCTCTAGCAGGTTACAAGCCCTACTCGCACTCAGGGAATACCACCTCTAGACACCATTTCTCCCTTCTTCCATGACTAGGCCTCATCATCCCTCTGACAGAGAGCAAGGATCTCTTGGCTCTGAAGGAAAAACTTTGTCCCTCCTCCGCATGAAAAGGTTACAGAAGAGACTCTGCACCCCTTTTTTCTGAAAGAATTCAGAGCCAAGATCCTTGAGTGGATGTGGTAGGCAGCTAGACCTGATCAGAGTAAGGATGATGGGCCAACCAGAGGAAAAATGGATGGGACGCTGAGACATGCTTCCCATCACTCCAATTGCTCTGAAGCTGGCAGTGGAGGAACCTGTGTAGAACTGACCTTTCAATTTTGCTGAGTAGGAGTTGGGACACCTATTGATAATATATAGAATTATTCCATTCATTTTGGGAAGTCATATACAGGGACCTTTATATGTTGGGACCCACTGTCTGGGAAAAGGATGCAGGGATGTTTCCTCTAAAGGTTACTGCAGTAGTTCCCTGTGGCAAATGTCTGACGTTACTGAATGTTCTAGTTATTGTCTTTCATTATCTACTAACTACAATATGAATTGTTCTGATAATTTCACCTTCCCTTATAGTAATGGACATACTAAGCTTCTGGCTGGTTGGCTTCTGATATGTGGGGTAACTATTTATCCCTGCTAACAGCATTGGGGGTACCTGCTAACAGCATCCTTATGATGACCGACTGTCTTTTTGCCTCAGAAACATTACAGGGTCTGAACCAAAAGAGACTTTCTCAAGGCTGTGGCACTGGACTGCAATGATGATCTCCACCTGCTGAATATATTGCTTTGACCATTTTTGTTATGCTGGTAATGATAGGCTCTCTTGATGTAGAAGTGACCTGGCTGGCTTGTAGCATGGTAAAAGCCCTGAATGCCACCTCCAGGGCTATAAGTGGGGAAAATCAAGAGCTGAGCCAGGTCAGGGAGGCAGTTCTAGAAAATCGGGCAGCAATAGATTATTTGCTGTTGCAGCATAACCATGGTTGTGAGGAATTTAAAGGAATGTGCTGTTTTAATCTTTCTGACAATTCTTGGTTGATAGAACATATATCCATGATCCTGCATTTGGTATAATCCATCCTGCATTCCATCCCTGGGAACTGTTTTCAAGGCAGAAGCAGATGCAGTCCAGCAGGATGAGACTTTTCATCTAAAACTAATCTCATAGATATGAGATGATAGAAATAGCAGTGGGGAAATATTAGGGGCAAAAATAGAATATTGGGGACTATCTATGATTATGGGAAATATTAATCATGCTCTGTTAACCACGATTGCCTTGTGTTGGTTAAAGAAAGGATATTCTGACCTGGCTAGGAGTTGCCATTCTTGGCTAGGAGTTGCATGTCCCCAAGACCTGGGAGTCAACCTTGGACATGGGAATCAACCTTGGAACCATTCTCATTTAAGAACTGCTTATTATCATGGAAATATTAACAACCTTGTTGCCCAAACAATGGAGTTCCACCCTCCTACTTCCTCATGTAATCCTTGTCCTACCCTATATAAGCAGCTGGCTTATGGGGGGCTGCAGAGCAGATTTTTGTGGATGACCTGCTGCTCTCCCATACTGCTGGCAGTATTGGAATAAATACACATATATGATTAAAAAATAAGAAGAAGAAAGAGGAGGGAGAGAAGGAAGTAAGAAGGAGACAGAAAAGAAGGAATGACTCTTGGATGGCAATTCACATTTACAAAGCACCTAAACAAAATAATAGCCAATCTTGATTCTGACAATCACCCTGTGATTATTATACTTTGCAGAGAAGGAAACTAAAGCCCAGAGAACTGGAATGACTGCCAAAGGCCATGTGAATGGATTTCATTTCAGAGATCTTTCTTTTGACAAATTCCTTTCTATGTCCATTAGAGGTTTTTTAGGTATGTGTATGTGGTCTTCTCCATTATTCTATGTGAGCTCCTTAAGGACAAGAGTTGGATTACATTCAAATCTATTATCCCACAAAATCTGAGGTTCAATTCCTTACATCAGAGTAGGTTTTCAATAGATGTGTTGTTGGATGAATGAACAAATTCCTAAGAATTGCACCTAAAATCAGATACCATAAAACTGGATTTCTCCCTTCCCTAGTTTCAGTGTCTTGGTGATGGGCAGGACTAAGATGCAATTGTGTGTTTGTTTGTTTTTTATAATTTTTTTATTGTCTGAAGTTTTACATATGTCTCCTTTTTCCCCGATTGACCCCTTTCCCCCAGCCATTCCCACCCCGGGCAAGTCCCCACTGCCCCAGTGTCTGTGTCCATTGGTTATGATATTATGGATGCATAACAAGGCCTTTGGTTGCTCTCTAACCCCCTTCCCCTCCCCTGCCATTTGTCTCTGGATTTATTCTTGTTCATCAAATTATGTTCATCATTATATCCCACGTATGAGTGAGATCATGTGATAGTCATCTTTCTCTGACTGGCTTATTTCACTTAGCATAATGCTCTCCAGTTCCATTCATACTGTTACAAATGGTAAAAATTCCTTCTTTTTTATAGTGGCATAGTATTCCATTATGTAGATGTACCAAAGTTTTTTAATCCACTCATCTGCTTGTTTACCTGAACATGTCCAACCATCTTTCTAGGAATCAGCCAGAGGTCCCAGGTAATGGCATTTAGTCATCCATTGAGCAATTTGCATGGAGTTCTATATACATTGAGAAATTCTCACCCTGGTTATTTCATGCCATGAGATGGTAAAACAGGCATTGTTTGTGGTTAATATTTTGCAGAAGAAAAGACTATGGTCTGGGGAAGTTAACTGGCTTTTGTTAATCCACCCAGTGTGGAGCAGTTTAACTCAGATTTGAAATTTTCTATGGAGAATTTGGGCCCTGTTCCAGGCACTCTTTCTCTGTGTGTATCTCTGGTACTTCCTGAAGGCTCAGTCTGCTTAACAGGAATACTGTCTTCCCGAGCCCAAGCCATCTGATCAGGTTAACACGCATAGAATCAAGGTATGATGGATTTACAATCTACAGAAAGATCTTCACATCAGTATAGTCATTGTCATGGAGGACATAGTTGCATAGCACCTATAAAGTTAAGTATCCCAAGACATAAGAAAAACATTGTTTACTTGTACATGCTCCACAACTTGGTAGAAATGGCCCCATAATGTATGACAGGATAGAAGTTCTGGGTCTTCAAGACTCCTGAACTTTTTTTAGTTGACTGCTCACTCTGTCTTTCCATAGTACACTGAAATTTGCCATTCTTGGTAATGATCTCAGAGGGACTTAGATATTTTTTGTGGTCATTGTTTTTATATCTTAGAAAAATAATTTTTACTTAATATGAATTGTTCTTTTAGAGAGAGTACACGTTGCTCAATAAAACAAAATACTGAACATGTGAAAAAAGTAGCTCATTATGAATATTAATTAAATAAGTATTTACTGAATGCCTACTGTATGCCACCTCCATTCTAAACATTACAATTATAAGAATGAATGAATGCAACAGAAAAAAATCGGTGAGTCCAGTGAACTTACAGTCTAGTGGGAAGAAAGAGTCAAGAAAGACACAGTTAGAAAATATAACAGGATGCAAAACACTATACAGAAGACTACATTAGAAGAAAGGGGATAAAGAGCAATAGGGGCAGAAGGTTACTATTTAGTATAAATGAGATTTGAGCCAAGATCTGAAGGAAGGAAGGCATGGTGTTGCCAATTGGATGAAGAGTGTTCCAGATGGAGCATCATTTGAATAGGACTTGTGGGAGATGCTTGGGTATACTGGGAAAAGGAAGGAGGTCCGGTGACTGGAGCAGAGTTCATGAGGGGAAACAGTAGGAGATGAGGTCTGCAAGGATGCAGGAGAGCCTGTTGGGTCCTACAGGGACTAAATGGAACCGTGGCTCTGACTCTGAGACTAATAGTCACTGGAACATTTTTCTGAGCAGAGTGTGTCACATGATCTGACTCAGGTTTTGAATGGATCACCATGGCTGTGAGGTGGGAGTAGACTTGGTGGGTGGGCAAAGAGAAGGGGTGTGGGTGAAAAGATGAAGGGAGGTGGATTAATAGGCTATTCCAAGAGTTTAAGCCTAAAATGATTGTGGCTTGGACCATAATTGTCTGTACTGTTTGCTCCAAATAAAGAGAATTCTCTAGGACAAATTTAAGGACAACTTATCTTTAAAGACTTGAATTATGGGAGAGCTCAGGAAAATGTAAACTCAATGCAAAGTTAGGTGACTGTTACTACCTCTCTAGAATAATGCAAGTAATTATTGACAAATTTTCCTTCCAACTGTTAAAAATAAAGTAGTATTCTATATCACTTCACTTGGTTTGTATATGACTTGAATCATTAAAAAGGTTGAGAGCTGAATAATTTTGCCAATTGTTAAACAATAGAAGCAAAAGAAAATAATTCTGAAGGCTCTATAGTAGTTAATGGTAAAGTAGAATATAGTTCAATCAGAAAAGTTGAAATTCTCTCAGAAAGAATATTGTTATTTTTACATATGAAAGCAGCACAGGTTGCTAGACATGGAAGAGATCACACTGTGTTGATATAGAGACAGAGACTCAAAAGGGAGATAAAATGTCCAAATTACATAAAAGTTACTAAGCTTAGACCTGCATAATAAGTCTCAGTCCTGCCTCCTCCATAATAAGTTTTCCATTATAAATATAATTTGTTGCTGATATGTTAGAGGGGCTCAAGTATATCATTGTGGCTGCTCCTATGAGGAACCCCACCCAGTCTTCTCTCAGCAGCTAAGAAGAACGGGCTGTTCTCCATGCTGCCTGACTGTACCATCTTGGTTCCTTGATCCCCTTTCTCTAGCTAGCCTCACAGAGCCCTTGGGAATTCTAGTTCTTCTGTTCTGACTGCTTTTTCTATAGGAATCTGCCTCCCTGGCTTGTGTCCAACTCTAAACTTTAGAGTTTATCTAACTCTAAAGAGAGGGATAAGCTAAGCAGATAACACCTGGATGTTCTGATGGGTTAGGAGAACCCCCAATCTTTAATGTTTTTGTTCCTTTACAAAAAGAAGTTACATTTTTAAACCTTGGAATTTCAATATGTGACTTTGTTCCTATTTATGTGTATGCATGCATTCATTTTCTGAGGAAGAGACACAGTGTGAAGTTGAATGTCAAAAATGCATAGTATTCTTTGTATTATGTTTATAATACAACTTTGAAAAAAATTGGAAACAAGGATGAGCTAGACCCAATTCCAGGGGTCAAGGCCATTTTTCTATAGGGCCTCTATTTTCTTACCTGTGAAATGAAGGGAAGAGGAGAATGGGGCTTTGCTATTAGGATCTGCTGGCTCATTCCTAAGTCTTTACCATGCACATGGAAGACATTTCCTTTACATCTCTAGGCCATTTAAGCAGTCCCTTCCTCATCCCACTTTCCCAACATTCTCCTCCATTGTCTCAAATTCTGTGACTCCCATTCAGACTGATAAATATTTACTGAGAGCTTCTCTTGTGCTCACTGCTATACTGGGCACTGTGAAGTAATAGAAAGGAAACACAAGACTTCATTCCTTTCCTTAAGTAAAATTAATGGGAAGGGAGGTCTGTTTGTATTAATGAAAAGTTTGAATCACAGATTTTTTTAAAGGAATGAAGTTTTAGTGTCTTTATGCACCTTTAGCAATTCAAAATAAACCCAGAAAGCACTGCTTAGGAAAGCACTTAGAGGAATGCTTTAATTAATCCACCAAAAACTTTGAAATGAGCAAATCAAGGGCTTCTTTGTAAATGGGGGATCAGAGACTCAGAAAACAATTGATTCTCTTAAATATTTAAAACATTTTTGTCATAGTTTTACAATATTAATTCATTCTATTAAAGAAGGAAAATAGCAGTGTAGAGATTTTCTGCAGGATCACATTTTCAGAATGATTGGAATCTAAAATCTGAATGAAAAGTACAATCACTCTTCCTGAAAAGCTCTACCTGTCAAAATTCTAACCATCTTTGAAGGTTGAGTTCATATATTGCCTCCTCCTCATCATCATCCTTCTTTTTCTATATCATCATCATCATCATCATCATCACCATCATCATCACCATCCCCTCCTTTAAATCTGTGTAGTTGACCATCTGCATTGCTTAGAACACTCATGACCTCTTACCTTGCCTGATAGCAAATTGATTACATGCAGCTTTGGTCTGGGCTGTGATCTCTAGAGCAGGGAGGGTGTCTAGTTCATCTATTCACACTGTGGCTTGAAATTAGCAGCATTTTGCATGATGTTAGAGCAGTGGTCTGATGGCCATTTTGTGATGGATGACTCTATCAGTTGGAATACAATTTCAGTTGTTCTAACAGAGACTCAAAATAATAATGTCTGAAACAAGTTAGAAATTTCTTTCTTGTTTATGTAAAAAAAATACCACCCACAAGAAAACTAGGGCTAGTAAGGCATCTCTAAAATATTTGGAATCCAGGCTCATCCTATCTTGTTGCTCCACTGTCTCTGAATGATGCCCTATCTACATGGTATAAATGGATTCTCCATCCAGTCTGTATTCTAGACCACTGGAAGGAGGAAAAGGGAAAGTGGAAGCCCCCACTTCCACTTAAGGCACAATCGGGCAGTTATACACATTGCTTCCACTCACATCCCATTGAGAACTTAATCTTATGGTTCCCCCTTGCCAGTGGTGTGCTGGAGTCCACTCCTAAGGCATGTGAGAGCCCACTCTGTACATTGCCTCCCAACTCCACATTCAGTGAATCATGTTGGTAGCTTGAAATCAGCCATGGGCGAATTAACACCACAGACATTGGGAAATTTTACAAATCAGAGCTTCCCCCTGCCCCTCCCCCCTTTCATGAGAGCTTATTGTTAAACATTGTAATCTGCTGCACCTAGCTGCAATAGAAGCTGAAAAATGTAGGTGTGTGTGTGTGTGTGTGTGTGTGTGTGTGTGTGTGTGTGTGTGTGTGTTTTCCTTTCTGGACAGCCAGGTATCTAGATAACAATTCTGTACAAGAGAGCAAGGAGTTGTATTTCTGTAGAAGAAGCTAAGAATGAGTATTTGCAAACAAGTAGAAGTCTCTTTAAATGTGACATCATTGGGCAACAACAAAAAAATTGGAAAACTGTTTTTAACTGTGAGAGAACAGATCTATCTATAAACATGTGTATGGGGAGCTTATGGCTGCTATCTTCCAGCTGTGAAAAGCCATGGTAGAGAGAATTAAGCTTATCTGTGTAGACTCAAGGTACAGAACTCTTGGCAGAAGCTATATGAGCCAAATTCTGCTCTATTTTGACTTTTATCACTATTCAAAAATGCAGCACTGGTTCCCATCTCTGCAAGTGTCCAGGCAGGAGCTGAATGATCACTTACAGCAAGCATGTCAAACTCATAGGCTAACACAGGCCAAATAAATGAGGTTTAAGTTTATGTGGGTCACAAAAAAAAGCTTCAATTTTCATAGAAACATAGGTTGATTTTGATAGAGAAATGCTGAATACAAGGGCTGAAATAAATGAGTAATCGTTAACATAAAATAATTGAACATTTTAATAAAAATTAATATTTTTTCTTGAACATTAATTTACCAGACACTAAATAACTGCACAAATTAGTAAGTGTAATGCAAATAAACCTATTTTTCTTATTCTCTGAAAGCAAAATATTTCCTGTTGTGCACACCAAACAAGTCAGTCCAAGACTAATGACATGGCAATCGGCTGCTAAAATATTCGCTGCTAGTATTAGTGGAGAGAAATGGTGTGCCTGCATGCAAGGCATGTAAGGAAAATGAATGGAACACGATTATAGTAATCAGTCATTAGCGAACGTTGTAGTTCGTTATCAATAACTACGTATACCAGGATGTTGTAAAAATTAATTTACGAAATTTTTATTAAAATGTTTCTTACATAATGTTATATTGGCTGGGCCACAAAAATATTTGTTGTGGGCTGCATGCGGCCCACAGGTTGCGAGTTTGACATGCTTGATTTACAGAGTTTCCACAGAGCAGATTTTATTCTGACTGGATGTTACCATAGCCGTTTCTGAGTCTCTTTCATCCTTCAGTCTCAAGGATACTTTTCCTGACCCCTAAGATTCTTGAGGCTTCCAGTACTTTCTTTTGCTCCACTTACCACAGTTGTAATTATCAGTATAATAATTCCATTAATGTCTAGTCTCCTGAACTAGATTGTAAAAGTAGCAACTGTGTTGTCTTACTCATCATTGTGTCTATTGCATGGTGCAAAGTGTATGGTCACAGCAGGCACTCATTACATTTGTGCTGAACGGAGGATGGATGCTGTGAGTTCTCAAGTATGAAATGCCTTATAAACTGCTCATGGTAATTATTCCTTAAAAAAATAAGATATTGAGATTTAAAACAGAACAGAAAGCAGATGAAGGAAGTGGCTGTAAATACTACCAGACATCTAAGGGGAACTGAATTCGATTCTAAGCTTCTTGGAAACTAAATACAAAAAGAGAACACACTGGGTTACTGGATTTTCTCTTTCTAAGGGGACAAACTTGTGAAGTCTTCTCCAGAAACAAAGTTTTCCTGGTGACTTATTCAAATGTGATCCTTGTTTCCTCCTAACTAATATTTAAGCATGACCAAATCTCTCCTCATTTAAAAAAAATGACAAAGACAGAAAAGAAAAGAAACCTCCCTCTAATGACTATCAGCAGCTGTCTGACCTACCCAAGTTCCTTCACATATGCTCTGTAGGTCTCTACTTCCTCACCTCCCATTCCTGGTTCAGCTCACTGCAGTCTTGTTCCTGCTCTCACCATTCTACTGGAGCTGCTGTCATGAAATCAATAGTAAATTTGCCCTAGCTATATCTCTGCTTTAATCTTTATTGCAATAGACATTTCCTAATTATTTGAAACTCTTACCCTTGCTAGATCATGTCCCTTGGCTCTGTGACATTGAACTGTGCTGGTTTTCTTCCTATCTTCCTGGATGTTCTTTCTCAGTCTCTTTCAAGGAGTACCTGAGCTCTGTTCTTCTATTAAGTGCTGGCATTCATCAGGCTTTTTACTTTTTTCCTTTGACCCTTTTCTCACTTTACATACTCTCCCTCAGAAATTTTACTTATTCTAGTGGTTTTAATTACTCTCTGGATTCTAATGACTCCCAATATCAGATTGTTAGACTGGATTACCCACCCAAGATTCAAACCCACATATTTAACTTTCTTGTAAAGTCTCTAATATGCACCTCAAATTCAGCATGTCCCAAATTGAGCGAATATTTTTCCTTCTTCTAAAGCGTTTATTTCTTATGTGTTTCCCATCTCAGAGATGAGCTTTACTTTCTTTCTTCTTTTTTTTTTTTGGCATTTAAAAAAATTTATTGTCTAAAGTTTTACATATGTCTCCTTTTTCCCTGCTTGCCACACCCCCTCCCCCCAAGCCATTCCCAGCCCCCACCGCCCCAATGTCTGTGTCCATTGGTTATGCTAATATGCATGCATACAAATCCTTTGGTTGCACTCTAACCCCTTCCTCCCCTTCCATTTGTCTCTGATCTATTCTTGTTCATCAAATAATGTTGATCATCATATCCCACATATGAGTGAGATCATGTGATATTTATCTTTCTCCGACTGGCTTATTTTGCTTAGCATAATGCTCTCCAGTTCCATCCATGCTGCTGCAAATGG
>NW_005368456.1:1135891-1136278 GCF_000412655.1 Myotis brandtii | reverse complement strand
CCTCATTGTTGTTTTGATTTGCATCTCTCAGATGATTAGTGACTTTGAGCATGTTTTCATATGTCTCTGGGCTTTCTGAATGTCCTCTTTCAAAAAGTGTCTATTTAGGTCCTTTGCCCATTTTTTTGATTGGATCGTTTATCTTCCTTTTGTTAAGTTGTATGAGTTCTCTGTAAATTTTGCAGATTAAACTCTTACCTGAAATATCATTGGCAAATATGTTTCCCCATGCATATTATTTTGTTGATTGTTTCTTTTGCTGTGAAGGCGCTATTTATTTTGATGTAGTCCCATTTGTTTATTTTCTCCTTAGTCTCCATTGCCCTAGGAGCTGTGTCTGTAAAGATATTGCTACGACATATGTCTGTTATTTTGCTTATGGAGTCT
>NW_005368456.1:1133700-1135541 GCF_000412655.1 Myotis brandtii | reverse complement strand
ATTAGTGACTTTGAGCATGTTTTCATATGTCTCTGGGCTTTCTGAATGTCCTCTTTCAAAAAGTGTCTATTTAGGTCCTTTGCCCATTTTTTGATTGGATCATTTATCTTCCTTTTGTTAAGTTGTATGAGTTCTCTGTAAATTTTGCAGATTAAACTCTTACCTGAAATATCATTGGCAAATATGTTTCCCCATGCATATTATTTTGTTGATTGTTTCTTTTGCTATGAAGGCGCTATTTATTTTGATGTAGTCCCATTTGTTTATTTTCTCCTTAGTCTCCATTGCCCTAGGAGCTGTGTCTGTAAAGATATTGCTATGACATATGTCTGTTATTTTGCTGCCTATGGAGTCTTGTAAGATTTTTATGGTTTCCCATCTTAAATTTAAGTCCTTTAGCCATTTTGAGTTTGTTTTTGTGTATGGTGTAAGTTGGTGATCCAGTTTCATTTTTTTTGCATGTATTTGACCAAATTTCCCAGTACGATTTATTGAGAGATTGTCTTGACTCCAGGGTATGCTCTTGCCTCCTTTGTCAAATATTAATTGAGCATAATGGCTTGGGTCAATTTCTGGGTTGTCTGTTCTGTTCCATAGGTCTATATGTCTGTTCTTGTGCCAGTACCAGACAGTTTTGAGAACCATGGCTTAGTAGTATAGCTTAAAAAACAGGAGGAGAGCCTAGCTGGTTTGGCTCACTGGATAGAGCATCGGCCTGTGACTGAAGGGTCCCAGGTTCGATTCCAGTCAAGGGCATGAACCTTGGTTGCAGGCATATCCCCAGGGGGGAGTGTGCAGGAGGCAGCTGATCGATGCTTCTCTCTCATCGATGTTTCTAACTTTCTATCCCTCTCCCTCTCTGTAAATCAATAAAATTGTAAAAAATCGATAAAATATATTAAAAAAAAACAGGAGGAGAGCCTAAGGGAACTTTGGGACAACATGAAATGAAACAACATCCACATAATATGGGTCCCAGAAGGAGAGGAAACTGAGCAAGGCATAGAAAACCTGTTTGAAGAAATAATGACATAAAAATTCCCTGATATTGGGAAGAAGAAAAAACTCACACAAATTCAAGAAGCTCACAGAGTCCCAAACAAGATCAACCTGAAAAGACCAACATCAAGACACATTATAATTAAATTGTCAAACACCAATGACAAAGTAAGAATCTTAAAGGCTGCCAGAGAGAGACACAGAAACTTACCTACAAAGAATCTCCCATCAGAGTATCCACTGATTTCTCAACAAAAACACATCAGGCCAGAAGGCAATGGGATAAAATATACAAAGTGATGCAAAGCAAGGGTCTGAATCCAAGAATACTGTACCCAACAAGGCTATCAATCAAAGTTGAGGGTGAAGTCAGGAGTTTCAAAGACAAAAAAGGACTAAGGAAGTTTATGACCACCAAACCAGCAATGCAAGAAATGCTAAAGGATCTGCTTTAAAAAGAAGAAATAGGAAGTGAAGATGGAACACAGGCATAAAGAATAAAAATGGCAAAAAATGGGAGTTCCATTTCCAGTTTTTTGAGGAAACTCCATACTGTCTTCCATAGGAGCTGGAGAGCATTATGCTAAGTGAAATAAGCCAGTCAATGAAGGAAAAATACCACATGATCTCACTCATTCATGGATAATAGAGACCATTATAATCTTTTGAACAATAATAGATACAGAGGCAGAGCTGCCTCAAACTGATTGTCAAACTGCAGCGGGAAGGCTGGGGAGGGTTGGGGGGCAGGAGGGAGGGGGGTAAGAGATCAACCGAAGGACTTGTATGCATGCATATGAGCATAACCAATGGACATAAGACACTGGGGGGTAGGGGAAGCC
>NW_005368456.1:1069974-1132214 GCF_000412655.1 Myotis brandtii | reverse complement strand
ACCAATAATGAACTCACAGAAAGAGAAACAAACAAACAAACAAATACACAAACAAAAAAGCGACCCCATTTAGCATTGCACCAAAAAATTTAAGATACCTAGGAATAAACTTAACTAAGGACGTAGAAGACCTGTACTCAGAAAACTACAGGACATTGAAAAAAGAGATAGAGGAAGACATAAACAAATGGAAGAACATACCATGTCCATGGATTTGTAGAATCAACATCGTTAAAATGTCCATACTACCCAAAGCAATCTACATATTCAATGCAGTCCCCATTAAAATACCAATCGCATACTTCAAAGGTTTAGAAAAAACTCTCCAAAATTTCATCTGGAAAAAAAAGACCCGGAATAGCCACAGCAATCCTGAGAAAGAAGAACAAAGTTGGAGGGATCACAATACTAGAGAGTAGCTCTACTTTCTACCCAGTTTCTCAAGAGAAATCTTATCATTGTTAGCTCCTCCCTCTCTCTGACTCTTTGTAGGACATTGAGTCTCTGTCAGAACTACTCAACTCTTATGTTGTAGAGAAAAAAAATAACCATAGACAATATATAAATGAATGGGCATGATTGTGTTCTAATAAGACTTTATTTATAAAAACAGATGGTGAGCCAGATTTGGCCCATTGGGTTAGTTTGCTGACCTCTGGTCGAAAGAGTTCATTTTCACCTTTCCATAGTGCTTGACATCAAGCTTCTCAATAAAAGTTTGTTGGGTGAATAAGTGAATGGTATAAGAACAGATTATGATGGACCTGTTTACTGGTTTTCTTCTGTGGCCATATCTCCTTGGCCACTACATGCTCCACATTCATTCAATGTAGTCAGTGACCCCTTTCCACCAGTGGGGTGGTTTTCATCTGCTGTGCTCATCTTAACATTTGTGTTGAGGAAATATCCTATGTGAAGTTTTGGTTCCTTTGGTGGAAGGGTCAAGTTTTAAATCCTTTGTCACTATTCTCCAACCATCTCTCACAGCACAGACCTTTGGGTTTTTTTCTAGGTATGAGTTAAACTTTGGCTTATTCAGATAAGTCAGATTATTAATATAATTTATTATAGACTTTGGTCATTTTTTGTGTGTAGATGTATTTATTCTTTTGTTTCATATACATTTATTTAAACGTTCCTTAAAATCTTATTGGGGAAGGTAGAATATTAGGTATAAAAATCCTCAATTAAATCAATGCACAAAGCACTTAATAATATATACAAGCCACAGGAGAAGTTTAACATGCAGTGGGGACAAAGATAACTCAGATAAGATATTGTCACAAAGAGGCTTATAAGCACAAAGGAGATAAGCGGTGAATAAATAATTTCAATACAATATAGAAAGTGCTTTGAGGAAAGAATTAGCAACAAACTCTAGGAATTTCACAGAAGTAACATTTATCTTCCACCAAAAAGATAAAAAAAACACTCTAAGAGAGAAGTATTGTACCTGGATATGGAAAGGTGGGTATTTGGAATTCTGATATGGCACTAAAGGGCCCTTGAGACAGAGGAAAGTATAGGCATACTCAGCAGTTACTAGAAAGCAAGTTTTAATAAAACTACATCCATGGACTTGCTGATAAAAGTGCAGCCAAATCCCTTCCAGAAGGTGCCAAGTCCGTTCTGGTCTGGAATGCATTGATAATTGGGACATTATGCTTAGAGACTGCAAACTGACATTCTGTCGTCATCCCTCTTGGAATAGAAACCCTGATCCTTTAAAATAATTAGCATTAATTTGGTGCATGTGTGCAAAAATAAATCACAAGTGTCCAAAAACAGAAATGTTAAGTTCAATGGTTATGTTCTCATTAGCTCCGCCTATGTAAACAAAATTAGAAGCAATTAACATTTAAAAATAGAAAAGACAAGGAGAGTTCACAGCTCCCAGTGGAAAATTATTATTTATATAAGTGCCCACAAAGCTGACTTCCTCTCACCCTTCCTGATGTCAGTCATGTTATTTCTATGGATAAAGAATCAGTTTTCTGCCGTGGCTGGTTTGGCTCAGTGGATAGAGCGTCGGCCTGCGGACTGAGGGGTCCCAGGTTCGATTCCGGTTAAGGGCATGTACCTTGGTTGCTGGCACATCCCCAGTAGGGGGTGTGCAGGAGGCAGATGATCGATGTTTCTCTCTCATTGATGTTTCTAACTCTCTATTCCTCTCCCTTTCTCTCTGTAAAAAATCAATAAAATATATTTTTTTAAAAAAAGAATCAGTTTTCTTTCCTGAGGGTTAGGAGGGAGGATTGTGATTCTATGCATGTTGTTCTGGTTGAAAATGGAAGTGTGTATGTCCTCTAGCAAAGAAATAAGTAGGTCTCCATCTCCTCTACCCTACCTCTATATTGTATCTCACCCATTCTCTGTTTAGGCAAGAAGAGAATTTGCTATGGCTCAAGACTGTCAGCAGAAACCCACTTCCATGAAGCAATGCTGGCGTTTGCCAATGGGACACCTGTCTGTTGCAGAAAGCCTCAATGACCCACCTGGAAGAAGGGTGACAGATCTCATGAACTCACCAAGACACACTTTGAAGTGGCCCTGATGTGCTCTGTAGGATATGGGCTATCTCTGTGAAGGATGGAGCCTTACTGTGGGCAACAGGTATCAGAATGGGGAGAGAAACTGGTCATGGGGCACCTGGGGAACTGAGGCAGAGATGTGGACACATTGAGTGTAATACAGAGCACTGGCAGCTGGCTCCGCAGGGCTCTGAGTTCTAGCTGTATCACTAACTTGCTATGTGAACTTGGCTAAGCCACTCTTCTTTCTGGGCCTAATTTTCCCCAATCTTAAAATTAGGAGCTGAACTGGCTTATCTTCCTGCTTCATTCCATACAGTTTTTTGTTTGTTTGTTTTTAAGATATAACTCAAGTCTTTTATCTGCCTCTTTCCATCTACTTGACTGAAAAGATGTGGTGAATGGTAGGTTGGGGGTGAGGTGTAGGACTCAAATATTTTTCTATTCCTCACTTATAAAATGTGTGAAAATATACCCCACACTTTCTTCCCCAAAAGACTGTTGCTTTAGGAACTCAGGAATGATAACGGAGGACACAGAAGAGTCAGTTGCAAGGTCATGACAGAACCCGCCAGTTGGCTATCAGTCTGGGAAACAACATCACTTTTAATGTTGATGGAGCCTTGGAATAAAGGCTAACAGAGAAGGGATTTGTTCAAAGTGACATGTTAAAGACAACTATGATTCAACCTCTTGGTTCTAAATCCTCTTTCTACCATGTCTTTCTTCTTCTGTCTGCAGTATGTCTGATCTGGAATCAGGGCTTAAGGGGAATCAGGACTTAAGGACTGATGAACATATATCAGCTTCAAATAAAAATATCAGTAGAGTTTTGTGGAGGTAGAAAGCAAGTCAAATCTTTGACCATTAGTTTTTGTTAAGACTTTGCTCATTTTTTTCATACTTCCCCCCCATTATAATTAGTAACAGTTCTCCTGAGCATTTTGCATATACAGTAGTCAGTCCCCCTTTATTCAGTTTTGCTTTCCATAGTTTCAGTTACCTGTGGTCAACTTCAGTCTGAAAATATTAAGTGGAAAATTTCACAAGTAAACAATTCATAAAGTTTAAATTGCATGTTGTTCTGAATAGCATGATAAAATTTCCCTCTGTCCCGCTCAGTCCTGTTTGGTGTGTGAAACATTCCTTTGTCCGGTGTCTCCATGATGCATACACTGCCCATCCATTAGTTACTCAGTAGCCATCTTGGTTATCAGATTGACTATCATGATATCCCAGTTCTTGTGTTTAGGTAACCCCTATTTTACTTAATAATGGCCCCAAAGCAATAGAGTAATGATGCTGGCAAGTCAGATATGCCAAAGAGAAGCTATAAAGTGCTTCCTTTCAGTGAAAAGGTGAAAGTTCTCAAGTTAATAAAGAAAGAAAAAAATGTATGTTAGGTCCAAGATTTATGGTAAGAACAAATCTAACTGTGAAATTTCCTACTTTAATTTATAAATTAAACTTTATCATAGGTATGCATGTATAGGGAAACCCATGGTATATATTGGTTCAGTACTGTCATTGGGTGTTTTGGAATGTAACTCCTACAGATAAGGGGGGAGACTACTGTACACAAATGTTCTTTTATTGTTGTTTTATGCAAAAATTAAGGACTCAAATGTCTTCTTCTGTATCTTTACATATGCTAGTCTGTTTATATTCCAACACCTTATCCATACTGTCCTTAGCAATTATCCAAGCTTTTCTAATTTGCCTGTATACTGATCCGTGTCTTCTGTTAAGTCATAATGTCTTTGAGAACTAGAAACATTTTGTATCTCAGTTCCCAAACAAAGAGATGCTACTGCTCAATTACGTTAATTGAATAAATTAATGGAAGAAAGAGACACTTCATCTGTATCCACACTTGTCCTAGAAGCCCCTCAGAGTGGCGATAAGCTTAGCAGGGGCCTTCATTTCAACTTTTATGAGGAATCAGGAAAGGCTATAGAATGGGCAGATCTCCTTACATCTTTATGGCTGTAAATTCATAGCACTTATTCATGACCACCCAGAGGTGGCCAGAGTACCCAGAGATACCCTGCCCAGACTTGGAAAATGAGGGGAAATAGTAAGAACTGCTCTTTGGGTTGCCCTTCTCAGCTTGAGGGCATCCTAGAGCCAACCTCCCTCTGGCTTGGCCAGGGGCCCGGGTTTATTCTTTGTGTATCAGCATTGGTCAACTTGACCCTTGGGAGAGAATCCTGCTAAGGGTCAGGCGCCAGGGGTGGTACCTGAAACAATTTTTGAGTAGAGTGGGAGACTGTGTGGCCTCTTTGCTCAGAGCCTTGGAGGAGAAGGTGGGGGAGATAATACAAAAAGTCATCTGATTTCCTTCCAACAGTGCAGGCAGGAGAGCAAAGGGGAGGCTTCTGCAATGCTGGTGAAGAGGAGATGGCATGAGGATGAGGAGGGAAAGGAAGTCCTTGTGGACAGGACAATGAGGAAGAGTCTAAACTCAGGGTGTAAGAATGAGAGACAGAAGTTAAGAAAGACTGAGAAGAAATAAACATAGGAAGCAAGAGAGGAAGGAAGGAAGGAAGGAAGGAAGGAAGGAAGGAAGGAAGGAAGGAAGGGAGGGAGGAAGGAAAGAAGGAAGGTTGAAATGAGACAAAGAGAAAGACATAGACATCAAGAAAGAAAATCAGAACTAGAAAGAAAATAAGAGAAACATTTGGAGAGAGAAAAGAGAAGTGGGGTAACAATGAAAGCATGTGGCTACACACACAAGACATGGACAACTCAAAGTCTGCCTGACCTGCTCAGCTCAGGTAACTGTCTTTGTGAGCCTGGCACAGGGAAGATCTGTACACAGAGGAAATGTGCTGACTCCTGCCCAGGGTCTGTCGGAGGATAGAAACAGATCAATGAACCTGGGTGGGGCTTTTCTTTGCCAGGACTGGCACTGCCAGTTCTCAGTGCCCAGCCAGTCCAGGCCAAGGACTTTCACAAGATCCTTATGCTATTAAAGGGCCATCACCCGCAGGGCAAAATCAGCCTTTTACCTGGAGAAAAACCCTCTTTCTGTGCCAGTGTCACCTCCCCTGGCCCAGATACCACCTCTCTGGCAGGCCCTGGCCCAAACTCAGTTAGATGTCACCCTCACCCTGGAAAAACTGGACCTTAGGAATCTGAACAGGCTTCAAGAACACTCCAGGGACCAGCACAGCCTGGTATATACAACTGATGGAATGACCCTGAGACATGTTTGTGGGTAGAGCAAGAGGCATCTAGAGCAGAATGTCCCCATAGATCTTGGACCACTGGATGCATTTTATAGGGAGAAAGATTCCAGCTTCAGTGCCAGGAAGGACTTTGAAATCAAAGCTAGACAAAAGCTGGATTCATTCATTCATCAATTCAGTATTTACCAATAATTTTTGAGCATCTACAATGTGTGGGACACTGTGTTAGAAGCTGAGGACATGGAGATAAGCAAACACATTTGGGCTGTGGGGGGAGAGTGATGGCAACACTATTTCCTCTACCCAATGTAACAGAAGGAGCTCAGAGGGGAATGTTAATTAATTCTGCTTTGAGGACAAGCAAGATTTTTAGGAAGGGCACATTTGAGCATAGCTTTAATGGTTGTGTAGGGTCCTTGAGGCAGAGAAAGTAGAGGGATCCTAGACCAAGAGAGGCACAGAGAAGAGCTGGAAGGTGTAGGAATGAGGGCTCATCTGGAGAATGAATGGTGGGACAGGCAGCCTGGGAGAAATGAGGGTGGGGTGGAGGTGGGCCAGGTGAGGACAGCCACTATAAAGGTACAAAGTCACCAGCATTTTAGTCAGAAGGGAGCTTAGAGATGATGAAAGCCATCTTTGTCATTATTTTATTTTTTAAATTTTGTATGTGAGTGTATGTGAGTGTATGTGAGTGTATGTTTGTTGGAGGATGCCTGGGGTTGGACACAGAGGAAAGGACATGACAGCAACTCCAATAATTTCGAACCAAATATGTTAGTCCTTTTCTCTTAAGAGACCTACTAGGATATTTTCATTGATTTATTTACCTCCTGTGGTGGCCCAAACCTCCTACCTTCTCAGTAGGTTTTCTCTGTCTTTCTACTCATCTTAAGTCTTCATCCCTCTAGACTGACTGCCCCCAGCACAGTAGATTTGCTGTTAGGCCTCCTCTTGGTGATGGTAAGCAATCCAAGAAGGAAAGGGCCTCCTGTTTACCCAGATCCTCCTCCCTAGAAGGCAGATGTGAGTTTGTATTTAAAAAGTTCTAAAAGGACAAAAAATTAAACATTGCCCTTATGAAGTTTTTAAAAAATTACATAATGAAGTTAAAGTTTCTTCGTTTAGTCTGTTAGCATTTATCAGTCAACTTAGTTTCCTAAGTTAAATCAAATATATCTCTCTCTACATAGATATACATGTACACTCACACACATATTTATGGAAAAGAAATTATGCCTTACATACTGATCTGTTTTTTATTTAAAAATATATTGTGAAAAAACTTCCAACTTCATACCTCATATGCATTCTAGTCCATAGACCAGATATAACATAAGTTTCTAGCTATTTTTCTGTTGATAGCCATTTATGATGATTTCACCTGTGTGCTTTTACAAATGATGCTGCCTCAGACATCCTTGCACATGCACCCTTCTGTACTCTTGTTATTATTTCTATAGGCTAGATTCCTAGAGTTAGGTTGTTAAATCAAAGACTATGTACATTATAAATCTTACTGGGAATTACATCACTTCTTTTTAAAAATATATATATATTTTTATTTATTTTAGAGAGGAAGGGAGAGGGAGAGGGAGAGGGAGAGAGAGATAGAAACATCAATGATGAGAGAGAATCATTGATTGGTTGCCTCCTGCATGGCTCCTATTGGGGATTGAGACTGCATATGCCCTTAACCAGAATCGAACCCGGGATCTTTCAGCCCCCAGGCCGATGCTCTATCCACTGAGCCAAACTGGCTATGACTATATCACTTCTTTTATAAAGGTTAGTTCACACTGTCACAGGCCATTGACATGGGAGTGCCTCTTCCACACTTGCTCTCCCTCTGGAACTACCTCATCGTTTACAGAGATGAAGAAAGGGCACAGAGAGAATGATCAGTTGTCTAATAACACACACCTCAGTGTTGGCAATGCTGGCACCAAGATTCCAAATCTGTTGTCACTAGACAATAAGGTAATGCACGGAAAATATTAAGGACGATGCCTGGCATGATGTGAGTGTAGCTTTGAACAACTGGTTCAGTGTGGGAGAGGAATTAGAGAGAAGAGAGAACACAGGTAAGGAGGCTCTGGATAGCTCTTCCCAGGCTAGGTGTAGTGTCCCTTCTCCTAGCACTCAGCTTCACAACATTAAATTTATTAGTTGATTCATTAATCCACCATAATACTGTCCCTGGGAGACAAGAAAGTGAGAAGGTAGTTCTCTGACATCAGAGACTGATAACCTATATAGGCTAGGATGCTGTAATCATCCTTAAATTCCTAAAAGAAATGTGAAGTGTTGAGCTTCTGAGTTTGAGATTCTCTCACTCTATTAGTTGTTTAATGCCTGAAAGTTACCAAAGAGAGATAGTTATTATAGCATAAATTATTGTGATTTTTTTCTTTCATATGAGTATCCTCTCCTCATGAGTCTCCTCACACCCATTAAAAAAGGGATCATATCTTAAACTTCTTTTATCATCTCTTCCTCCATGACAACTAATGTGTTGAGGAGCACACCAGAGGCACTCAATACATAAAAATGGGGAAAACAAATAGGATTTTTTTGTTGTGATTTAAGGAAAACTGTAGCAGTTTTAGAGTTGTGCCTCATAGATATTGACTGATTAAATTACCAGGTAGCTATCTAAAAGTCATTATCACATTTGCAAAGTGATGAAGGTACTCTTGGAAGTGCCTTCAGAATGGTGCTAGCCTTTTTACCACACATGTTCACCAGGGAACACCCCATATTTTTCAGCTGCAAGTTGTGGATCTGGGTGGGCCAGAGAAGAATGTCTGGGGAGATGGGATTGTAGAAGGTAACAGCCACTGGAAGAATTTGGCCCCAAAGGCAAGGACTCCTTGATCAATATTCATGACTTTCAGAATTCCTATTTTAATCAGCAAAACGGAAATGAAATTCCAATGTCGCTTTTAGTTTAAAAAAATTACAAGTGGGATATGATATTCATGCATACCATTTCCTCTGAAATTCTTTTTAAGAATTGAAGAAAATATAACATACTGGAAAGAACACTAGCCTAGGCATCCAGATATTTAATTTCATGCCCTAAATTTATCACTTAGGAGCTGTGTGATCAAAAGCACTCGGTTCCCCCATCTTACCTCATTTCACTCATATATAAAATGAGAAAGTTGATGATAAATAAACTCCCCTTCAGTTTTAATAATAAATGAGTCCATAATTCCCGGATTAATGTTGAAGACCCATCCATCCATCCATCCATCCATCCATCCATTCTTTCCACAAGTATTCATTGAATTCCCACTTATATTGTGTCCATGTGATTTGAGCTCTTCTGCTCTGGGTTGATAGGCTGATGGCATAATTATTCTTCGGAGAACCTTGATTCTACATCTTGTATACATTCTGACCCCACCTCTTCTCTCATCCATTTTATCTTCAATCAGTTCCTGATGTTTTTTTCTTCCTCTGTGTCTATCTCTGGTCCATCTCTTCCCTTCCATGCCCACTCCACTGCTCTTTTTCCAGCCTCACCGACTCTCAGTTGAGCTAATGTAGAAACTCCCTAAGTGGTTTTCCAGCCTCAATAGTCTTCCTTCCCAATCCACTGTACATGCTATGCCCAGAGTTATCGCCGATATTTCATTTTAAGCAAAATTTTGAAAGTTTGTTGAATGTAGATACTCACTGTATCTGGACCCTTAGGAACTAACAGTCCAGAGAGGAAGAGATACAAAATTAAAGGGTAAGTATAATACAGTGTGGGACTGCAATGGTGGGGGAACACTCAGTATTAGATTTCTTCCTTTCTTCTCACAAAGGCTTCCTCCTTAGATGTTTTTTCTTCTGCACCTCATAACACTTTATTTTTTCATGGTTCTTGCATCTCATTCATTACATCGTTTTAGCAATCATTCTCCACTTGTCTCTCATTGAATAGACTGTGAGCTTCTTGATGGCAGGGATCTGATTGGCTTGCGCCATCCCTCTAAGTAGGAAAGAAACCTTGGGAGCCTTTTGCCTTCAAGGGGAAGTCCAAATCTTTATATTAGGCATTCAAAGCCTTTAAGAATTTGGGTCTACTTTTCCAATTAACTCTGCTAATCACCCCTTATTCCATCTAATTTCAATCGCAAAACTTCTTCTTCTCACCCCTCACTTAACCTCTAGAACCCCACTCTTTAGGTACACAACCGCCTGACCATACCCAGTACTCTTATACTCACTGCTTTTGGGTAAGCCACATCCTCTTCTGAGAATACCCAACACACATTTTTCTTTACTCCCCTGACTGCCAGGATTTGCCTGGAGGACCCTGTCCTCTCGTCAAAGTCTAGTTTAAATTCTATTCATTCAAAGAACTTTGCATAGAATCAGGTTCACTTATTCAGAATTAATTTTTGCCTGCTCTCAAATACGTCTTATAGTAAATGTGTGTACTCTCTTCTGCAGACATTTTGTGACCTTGCTGTCTACCCTTATATTATGACCTCCTAGGAAGAAGTGCCCATGTCACTTGGGTTTTTGGATCCTCCATATTACAGAGCCTAGTGTTTGGCAGTTAGGCTCATCCATACTGAGCAGTTGCCACATGACAGGTACTGTGGAGGCTTTATGATGTCCTCACAGCAGACCAGGAAACTGGGCTCAGAGAGAGGCTAAGCAATCTGCCCAAGGCACCAGTAGGTACATAATATAATTTAGATTTGAACACAGGTATCTCTTAACAGCCAGACTACATTGCTTCCCTACAAGAAGCCACAATAAATGCTGAACGGTTTTATAGCCATTTGGAGAAGAGGTTGAAGATATACTTAACAAGCATTTCCTGATTGCCTAGGGAGATATCTAAAAGTTTTCTTAAATATATTTTATTGATTTTTTACAGAGAGGAAGGGAGAGAGATAAAGAGTTAGAAACACCGATGAGAGAGAAACATCGCAGGCCCACAGCCCTTGACTGGAATTGAACCTGGGACCTTTCAGTCCGCAGGCCAATGCTCTATCCACTGAGCCAAACCGGTTAGGGCTCTAAAAGTTTTTTTTTAATGGATTGGCATTTGATTTTACCCTTGATGACTGAAAAGATATTTGACAAAGAAAAAAAGCTGAGAGTATTTTCATAAGAGAATAAATAAAGGCTGTTTTTTTTTTGTTTGCTTGTTTTTGTTTTTTTTGGAGGGGGGGATGCGGCAGGGGGGAGAAGGGAGCTATTTACTGACTAACTTTCCCAGCCAGGCTGTAAGGAATCAAGGGAAGGAAACATTTGGTCTTGCTCGGGGCTGTATCTCTATTGTCATTGCAGAGTCTAATACAGAGCACGTGTTAAATAAACATTTTGTATAAATCAATCTACTCAATAAAAACTAAGCCTTTTTTGTGTTCCTGCAGTTTTAAATTCACTCTTGGCCTAGAATGCTGAACACCCTAATTGTCTTTGTGAAGGCTTTTGAAAGCCCAAACCTAAACTTTCAGACCCTGAAAGTGAAACCTACAGTCCTTAGAAAGTTTCACTGACCAACCCAGTTTCACTGACTGGCTGAGTGAAAAACAAACAGAACCAGCTATGAAAAATCAAGAGAAAGAAAACCTATCAGTTCCAAGAAACTTAGGTATTTTCAGTAATATACCTCCTGCAAGGAAATCTGAGGGTATAGGTGGTATCAGTTTCGTTTCCAGGAGAGATCTTTGAGCTTCTGTCTCCTAAGGAGAGAGGACAAGCCCCTTTGCCCAGCATCTGTGCTAAGGGCCTGGGTCTGAGGATCCTGAGGACTGAAAGAGAAATGAGGCAGAATCAAGGAGGCTCTTCTCAGATCCATTAGGTTGTTTCACGCCTCCTCATTCTGTATTAGAATACTCAGTAAGCAGGTCTGTGTTAGTGAGCATATTCAGATCACAACATTTGTTAAGTCAGTGAGTCAGAAAATGGCTCAAAGCAGAGCTAGTGAGCAGGGGAATGTAGCATCATGAAATAGAAAATGCTTTCAAGGTGGGGCAGGAGAACCGGCTGTTCCTTCCCTATCACACATTAGCTGGGTGACCCTGAGCAGTTACCTCTTTTTTTCTGGGCCTCATTTCCCCTTTGAGTTCTGACATATTTGGCAGATCATCATTATGGTCAGAGGAGAAAAATGCATGCATTTTGTCTATAATTGTTTTGAAAAAGAAGACATTCATGGAAAACCCTCTATGTTCATGGGAATCTGGGAATTGAAGAGTTTTTTTTCCTTTAATCAAATCCAGGGCTTCCCCCCCTCGGCCCTGTTAATGTCTTAGGCTGGATAATTCTTTGTTATAGTGGGCTCTCCTGTGCATTATAGGATGTTTTCCACCATCTCTGATTTCTACAAACTAGATGCAGGTACCATCCACTTCCCTCTCCCTAGTTGTAACAATCTAAAATGTCTCCAGACCAGCCGTGGGCAAACTTCGGCCAGCAGGCCGGATCCGGCCCGTTTGAAATGAATAAAACTAAAAAAAAAAGACCGTACCCTTTTATGTAATGATGTTTACTTTGAATTTATATTAGTTCACACAAACACTCCATCCATGCTTTTGTTCCGGCCCTCCGGTCCAGTTTAAGAACCCATTGTGGCCCTCGAGTCAAAAAGTTTGCCCACCCCTGCTTCAGACATTGCTAATTGTTTGTTCTCTGGGGGCAAAATCTACCCCCTGTGGAGCCTGAGCCCTGAGTTGCATTCCCAACAGAAACTGACAAATTCCTTAGAACAAGCATGTCAAACTCAAAGGTAAAGGGCCAAATAAACAAGGTTTAGGTTTATGTGGGCCACAAAAAAACAGAAGCTTTAATTTTTATAGAAACATAAGTTTATTTCAATAGAGACATGCTGAATACAAAGGGCTAAAATAAATGAGAAATCATTAACATAAAATAATAGAACATTTTAATAAAAATTAATATTTTTTCTTGAACATTAACTTACCAGACACTGAATAACTGCACAAATTAATAAGCTTAACGCAAATAAACCTATTTTTCTTGTTCTCTGAAAGCAAAATATTTCCTGTTGTGCACACTAAACAAGTCAGTCCAAGACTAATGACATGGCAATTGGCTGCTAAAATATTCGCTGCTAGTATTAGTGGAGAGAAATGGTGTGCCTGCGTGTAAGGTCCATAAGGGAAATGAATGAAACACGATTATAGTAATCAGTCATTACCGAACATTATGTCGTTATTAATAATTACGTATAACAGGATATTATAAATATTAAGTTACAAAATTTCTTTTTTTATTAAAACATTTCTTACATACTGTTATATTGGCTGGGCTGCAAAAATATTCATTGTGGGCTACATGAGGCCCGTGGGCCGCGAGTTTGACATGCTTGCTTAGAATAATATAGCTAAGGGTGAACTTGGGAGGGTGTGGAAATCAGGCTAAGAGACTTCCCTCCAATTCTAAGGACCATGTTTCTGGGAGTTCAGAAATGTCAGAAGTGCATAGGGTCTGGAGGCAGGAAACTGGCATCTGTGTCCCTATATTATCACTGACAAGCTGTGTGATGTTCATCATATTGCTTAACCTCTCTGAGCCTCAGAGTCCCCATGAATCCAAAGAAAGTAATGCTTCTCCTCCATGAACCTTCCTCCCATCATCCCACCTCCACACACACAACCAAAAGTTTGTTAGGAAGACTGAAAGTGCACTATGTGAAAGTACTGTGAACTAAAACGCACAAACAAATAGCATGTTATCACTCTAAAGTGTTTATTTTTTTCCCTGGGAGAGCATAGAAAGGAACTTTATTCCTAGATCATTTTTCTGTCAAGAGCAGTAATGGTGACATTGAAGGTACCACCACGGCAGTAATGAAAACAAATAATGGAGAACATTCTCAGGGAACACTGCCACAGTGCCAGTTCCAAGACTTGATTTCTATTAGGCCATGAGTTAGCATTTTTCCAGTAATAATGAAAGGTCTCCTGAAAAAAAAAGGCATCATGGTATTGGGCAATGGCAAGAATGTCCCATTTGGCTGTTCACATACCTGGCAGTAACTTGGCCCTACGCTGATTCTTTCTTCAACAAGGTTATCAACCTGGAAGATGCCTATGTGGCTCATGTCTTTCCCCATCGTAGAACTTCAGAACTGAGAGAGGCTTTTGCATGCTGCCTGGAGTCAAGGAGCTCTGCTTACAGCCACAGTCAGGCCTAGAGTAGGCAGCTCTCCCAATGCCTTAGGCCAAGCCAAGTCAAGCTGGGTCCAGGGTTTGGACTAAATTCTCCAGTTGTGGGAAAGTTCACCCCTAGAGTAACATCTTAGCAAGCAGACTAGGTACCAGGTCAACAGGCTGGTGATTATCTGGGAAGCTTAATTAGCTCAGAAACAACCTAGAATTTAAGATCAACAACATTTGGGGTTTGAGGGACAGGTTCAAGTTATAAGGAATAATGAAATGCTTTGGTATATGGGCCATTTTTCTTATCCTTTGAGGGTGATATAGAATAGTGGCTAAGACCTTCACTTCTGAGCCCTGAGCATGTACCCTGGCTCTACTCCTTACTAGCTGTGTGAGCATGGGCACCCAGTGGGTGCTATATAAACATTAGCTCTACTATTCCATGTGCTACTTGATGTTGGCAGCAACCTCTGACAAGCTGTGTGACCTTCATCATACTGCTTAACCTCTCTGAGCCTCAGAGTCCACTTCACATTACAGATGTGGCCTCTAAAGTCTAGATAAGTTCATCCCTACACAGCAACCCCATCCTCGTTGCCCTGCTCTTCCTCTAAGTTATTCTGTCTTCTGTCTCTGCTATCTAAATGTCATCAATCCCTTACGTCTGATCAAATGTTAGCTCCTCTACAAATTCTGCCTCCAGAATGAAATTAATCTCAGCTTCCTCCAAGCTCTGTAGCATTTTGTTGGTATCTCTGTTGCACTATGGCACTCACCCGGGCCACAGTAGGCAATAAAAAAGACTGAGATAAGGACATGACACACTGCAGACTGTGATAAAGACCAGAGAGGAAGCACAAGCGAAGAACTCAGGAGGATCGAAGGAAGGAAGGAAGGAAGGTTTCCTCCTTGAAGCACTCATTTCCTGTGTCTCCCATCTGACAGTCATAATATGTCATGATAGCTTTTACAGCCCTCACGGCTTTCTAGCTCCAGACAAAGCTAACTCCATGTATACGCTCTCCCTTCAGAGAGGAAGTATCTCAGGGAGCAGAACAGTTTGGATTCACCTCCACACCCCCACAGTACATGGTCAAAGGTTGCAACTGCTTAAAAACTCCTATGGCACTGAACTGAGAAAAGCTTGCTGGCTGACAGTGTGAGACAGTGCTGAATGACGGTGGAGATGACAGTGATAACAGGGAGGTTAACTGAACCGAAACCCAGCAGTCACGAAGGGTGACATATGCACAACGTTTCACTATGACTGAGTGAACAACAGGAGATCCACGAATCAGACTTAGAGTTGCAGCCCACTCACTGGCAAACTGAAAAGAAACTGGAAAAGGCATAGGGGGGCGGACTATCTTATCAGCTAGATTAATGTAGCAGTGGCATAAGAAATACTGCTTCCTTGATTGTTTAAAAAATGCAATTTTTAAATCATTGAAAATATCTTTGAGTAATAAGATGGCAGTGGAGTAAGTGGATGCTGCATGGACACACTCTCAGAAAATATCTTTTATATTGCTCATTGAGGAAGGCATAGAACAGTGATGGCGAACCTATGATACGCGTGTCAGAGGTGACACACGAACTCATTTTTTTTGGTTGATTTTTCTTTGTTAAATGGCATTTAAATATATAAAATAAATATCAAAAATATACATCTTTGTTTTACTATGGTTGCAAATATCAAAAAATTTCTATATGTGACACGGCACCAGAGTTAAGTTAGGGTTTTTCAAAATGCTGACACGCCGAGCTCAAAAGGTTCGCCATCACTGGCATAGAAGATATGCAGAGGTATCATAGGTAAGACAAATAATATCATCAGAGCAAGTCGAGTGCTATTAAATTTTATTGTAGTCCCCTTGTTCTACCTGCTGATTGTATATAGTTGAGATCATAATGATTCTGTATATTTTATAATATATTTATTTTTCGAATAAATAACAGATACATAAGGTACAAAGTTTGAAAGCATCAAAGTCAGCTTCTCCCCAGCTCTTGCCTCCCATATATCCTTGGAGAGGAGTCCTATGCCTACTGCTAAACATTTTTTGAGTGAGTTAATAGCCATTAATCCTTCAAGGTTCTCAGGAACCAAAAATTGTCTACAAGAATGAAACATGTCCCTAATGTAACATCTCTGTGCTGATAAAATATACAATTATACTACCTCTATCCCAGTTACATAACCAGAATGACACAGCATTCCCAAATGACAAAGGTAGTTGGAGGGACTCAACTAAGATGCAATCGCTTAACAGGTTACTGTCCAAAAGATTTCCCTGAGATGTTCTCAGTACCCCACAGTAGTTCAAGAAGCTCAGAACTTGAAATCAGAGTCTGCATGCCTTTGGGTTGTAGTGACTAAGACATTAACCCCAGACCAATGTCCCTAAAGGCAGGCTCCTTCTTCTTCCCAGATCAGGCCTGGCAGTCTTTCTCACCTTGTTCTGCCCTTGGGTGCTGGTCTAGGAGGTGAGAAGTGTGGGTGGTGGAACTCCAGTTCCAATGAAGCAGTTTAAAGAAAGTCATTTCCATAAAATGTAGTTCAAAAGAGAGAAAGCTTTTCTCTACTTACCTAAACTCTATCCTCTTCAGACTCATTTCTCCACCCCACCCACTCCACACACACACAAGTGGGGGAGTGGATCCCAAGATTTTCCTTGGGATCTGGTGCTGTGTGCTGCCCATGGGTTTACACTGTCACAAATCCTGCCACTCTGAGCATGCGCTGCCCCCCTACCCTGCTTATTGTGGAATTTGCTACAGTTTGGAAGTTTATTTACCAGTAAAGTGAATTTCCCTCTTTCCTCCCAGTACCCATCTGATAAAGTTACAGAAGGCATCTCGATTCACAACAGCCCCCACCATCCCCCACTGAATAGCATGTCGTCTGGCAACAGGAGGCGTTTGATTATATTTGGATGGCATGCCTGCATCAACTCCAGTTGTCCCTGAATTGGAACTGATGGGCCTCATGTGCTTTATCCAACAGTTTGCCTTCACCCACTCCCCACTCTGAAATGAACCTTTCTCTGAGAAAACAAGAAACCTACGTGCCATCCTGGGTGAGAGATTAACAGGAGCTGCATCCCAGCATTGCATCCCAGACATGGCAGGCAAGAGCACACTCAGAGGGGTTTCCAACAGCAAGCCGTGCTTCAAGCTTCTCTGGAGAGACTCCCCGAACCAGAGGACACAAATGTTCTCCCCAGAGTACGGTAGCCCCTCATCTTAGTTCACAGACATGGAGTTCTTACTGTGTGCAGTAGAATGCCCCAAGCTACTGTTTCCTGTAGCAAGTCTCTATAACCGCCCTCTCCTCATTTTGACGTATGTGCTCTGTTAGTCACTGCTGCAGACAGAATAGTGACTCCCCAAGGATGTCCACATGCTAATCCTCAGAACCTGTGAATATATTATATCCTGTGGGGAGTGGGGAGTTAAGATTGCAGATGGAATTAAGCTGGCTAATCAGCTGACCTTGAAAAAAATAGAGATTAGCCATCTAGGTTACCCTGTGGCCGCAGTGTAATCACAAATGTCTGAAATAGGGAAAAGAGAAGCAGAAGAGTCAGAACCAGAGTGGTGGCATTGTGAGAAACTTGATCTGCCATTGTTGGCTTTGAAGATGGAGAAAGAGGGCATGAACCAAGGAATGTGGGCAGTCTCTACAATCTGGAAAAGGCATGAAAACAGATCTTTCCTAGAGATTCCTTGGTTTTAGGCCAGTAGGACACATTTGAACTCTAACCTCGAGAACAAGCTGGTTTGGCTCAGTTCATGGAGCATCAACCTGTGGACTGAAGGGTCCCAGGTTTGATTTCAGTCAAGGGAATGTATCTCGGTTGCAGGCTCAATCCCTAGCCCTGGTCAGGGAGCGGGCAGGAGGCAACCAATCGATGTGTCTCTCTCACATTGATGTTTCTCTGTTCCTGTTTCTCTCTCTGTCTCTCCCTTTGCCTTCCACACACTCTCTCTCTCTAAAAAAACAAAACAAAAACAAGACAGACACTGTGGACTTGCCATATACCAGGCCTGGTACCAGGGACTGAGGGAACATTCCCATGGTATGTGGTTTGTACCTTGTACCTATCCATCATCATCAGGGTCCAACCAGGGAAATGGAAGCCACTCTAAGTGTCTAAATACAGGAAATCTAATTCAGGTTATTGGCCACACAGGTGATTGAAATTGGGAAGCCAGTCGAACCATTAGCAATAGCAAGGGTTGCTACCAGGCTGAACTAGAGGGACAAAGAGAGAAGGTCACCAAGTGGAACCTAGACCATGAAGGGCCTGTATAGTAGGAGCTGGAGCCATGAAGGGACAGAGCCCTGCTGTAGAAGCTGCCTGAGGAAGAAAGGGAAAGAGAGAGAGAGAGATACCCTGCTTCTCCCTTTCTCCTACCTTCCAATCTTCTGCCAGTGCCTCCCATTGGCTGTTACCAGCTGGAAGACAGCTGACATAGGATCTTGGGATACACAGGGTCAGCCCTCCTACAGTACAGAACAGAACAGAGCTGGGGAAAAGCAGTGAATGGATTTGAGGAAGTGTGAGCCGAAGATCTGCAGATATCTCCTTTCTACATCAATCACCATGAATCTTGAAACTTGTTTACCCAATTGTTTTTTACCATGGCTTTGAAGCCCTTTCACAACTTCTCTGGCCTTATTCATAACGTTCTCCCCATTATTCACAGCACCCCCACCACCGTGGCCTTTGCCCTGTTCTCACCTTGACAGGCAAGTCCCATCTTGGGGCACTTGTATTTTGTAGCCTCTACTGGACTCTCCATCACTTGCCTCTCCCCTCACTGATCACTTTTTTTTCATTCTAGTCTCAGATCAACTGTCATTTGCTCAGATAACCCTATCTCCCATCTAAAATAGGCCCTCTCACCCAGAGCCACCATCATATTCCCCTGTTTTATTTTCCTCAGAGAACCTGCTATTAGCTGAAATTATCTTCATTGTATGTTTGTTTATCATAACCTTCCTAGAACTCTAAGCTCCTTGAAGGTAGGGATCCTGTCTTGTTACTTGTTATATTATTGTAAAGTTGGCTAGATGTCCACCAAAATCTGTTTCTTCTTCTTGGAAACACAATAAGGCTCATTCCATATTCCTTTGTAGTTGGGTGTGACAGAGCTTTGCCTAATGGCACACAAGTGGAAATCTCTAGTGTTGCTTCCAGGCCTGGTTGTGAACACCTCCCATGCACACTGCTGCATGCTTTCTTCTTCCTGCCAGATGATGACAAGGCCCTCGGGGATGATAGAGGCACAAGACAAAAGGAACCTGGGCTCTTGAATGACTACATGAAGGAGAGTTGCCCCAGCAACCTACATACCTATCTTGCACTGTTATGTGAATGAAAAATAAATATGTTTTGTGTTGAGTCATGATACTAGCCTACCCTAACTGAAATAATTCTCAGCCAAGAATTCCCAATGCCTTGTCCATAATTGGCCCTCAATAGTTATTGAATGATTAAATATTAAGCTCTCAGTAATTATGCATTCAATGATGGGATATTTGTTTCTTATCCTCATTCTTCTACTAAGCTCCCTAAGGAAAGGGTTATATTAATCTCTGTGCTCTCATTGCCTTCCATTGACCCTAAACCTTTGTAGATTCAGTGGGTGTGTTTCATACTGAGTTTCCAGTTAGCATGAGGGAGACAGTGATTGACAAAGTATGGTCTAGAAGCGTGGGTCTAAGGAGGAGTTCGACATTGCTGTAAGTAGCAATGTTTGTGCAACAATTTAGAGTTTACACAGGGCTCTTCACCTGATTCTTATAAAAACTCTGAAAGGAAATTACTATTATGATTCCCATTTTACAGATGATGAATCTGAGTTCATAGAAGTTATTTTTCTCAAGATCTTTGTCAAGCAACAAAGCTGGAATTAATAGATTGTTCAAAAGTATTTATGGAGTGCCTATGCTGCCTTAGCTGCTGGCTCAAGCTGCTGCACCTAGTAGGGGCTCAGGACATATGGGAACCCAAAGTTCTGAAGAAACTGAAGAAACTAGAATCATCTTCCAGAAGATAAAAGGGAGGCACCACTTCTAGCCAAGGTCTGATAATGACTGAGAGAATTGCCTGTGTCATGCTGCCGAGTGTCTTAGTGCAAGTTTCTGGCTGGTCTGCCAGACTTGCCCAGAGGCATAGTCACCCCAGCAGTTCTCCCACTGGCCCATGCTAATGGCCCCGGAGTTCTCAGTCTGCCCTTTTCCATACATTCTTTCCTCCTTCCCATGCCAAGATTTCAGTAGATGATTTAGAGTGGGTTCCAGGCCATTTAGCTCAGTCAGAGATTTGGGTGAAAGTTTCCTCCCACCCATCCCAGGCCTCAGATAACCCATCGGGGTGTGACAGACTATGTGAAGGAGGGGGAAGAAAGGCCATGGATATTTCCAGACCCGGGATTGGAGCAAAAGTTTCTGCAGCTGCGGTATTTATCTACTCTATTCTGGCTGTACAAAGTGTATCAGCATTGGGTTGGTAGGAAAACTTAGGACAAAAAGCCAGAGAAGAGGATGTAACTTGTCTAAATAGAAGCAGGAAAGTCTGCCCAGAGGGTCGCCTGCAGGCTGGGCTATTTGCCAAGGCAAAGAGGGTGAGTGCTGGTGTCCAAGAGGCAGGTGGATGAAGAGGAAGAGGAAGGTGAGATGGCCAGGTCTGCTGGGGCTCAGCCTTTCCCAGCTGGACGGACAACACTGCCCTCCGCGCTCAGGTGCCTCTCTCTGTAAATACTAAATCCCGGCTGCTCTTACAGTGCAGGATGTCCCACATACCGTACCTCTGAGGCGGGGTGAAATACAAATATGCCTTTTCATAATAGCTTTACACCTGGGGCAGCAGAGAACTGGTTTATTACCTTGGTAAACAAAAGTCAGAATTCAAGAAGGTACAAACTTTGCCCAAGGCACTTCTGACTGTGCACCTTGTGTTTGTGAAATGAACTCGATATATATGATGTGAAGCAATGGAAGGCTGGGCTTTTTCTCTTTGCTCTCTCTCTCTCTTGTCTGATTTCCAAGGTTTAAAAAGTTTGTGTGGGGTTGGCGTGGAGAAGGAATTTGCTTTGGCTCTGGTTTTTTCAAGTGTTTTGAAATCATGCTGTTAGTATGAAAAAAATATGTGAGCCAATTTATATTGTTTTCCAGAGAGAGCGCACTTCTTGCCACTTTCAGGGTGACACTAGGGTTTGTGGGTGGGAGACAGGGCAAACCAGTTCTGGAAACACATAAAGAAACAAGAATTTGCATTGGACTTAAACATTAAAAGCAATAATAAAATATTTATCCGGTGTCTACTTTGTGCCAAGGGCAGAACCATGAACTTTCATAAGCATTATTTCATTTAATTTTCACAACCACAAGGAGTGAGAATTGTTGTTCAAAATGTCCACTTTAAAAGGGAGGAAACTATGGTTGCTAAAGAGATTCAAGCTCCAGTTTTCTAATCCCAACTTCAGGATTTCCTGTACAGACCTCCAACCTCTATATGGGGTCACAGACCATGTCCCGCCAGGTCACTTTGCTTGCCTCCCTGATACCCCCTATTTTTGTCTCATTCTCTGCCTGCACTTGGGGAGAGGACTGATCTCCATGCTTTGATGAAATTCTGCTTCAAGGATTTCCAACTCTTTAGCAGCCACCTGGTCATCTGGGCCACTCTCACCAACCAGCACCTCCATAGGTTTAAGTGAAAAGGATTCAAAATATGTGGATTACATTTCCCATCAAAATACACATAAGCATTAAAGCAAAGGCAAAGTGAGAGCAACGGTGAAGTGAGAACACATATCACGTTCTGTCTTCTCCATGAATGCCTCTGCCTTCTCCCATCCCCAGCCCAAATAAGTCAGATAAGCTTCAGCTTTTAAGCATCTCAACATTTTGGGTTCTTTTCCCAAATAAGCCTTGGAACCTAAAGAATTTTGCCCATCTCTGTTTGCATGTTCACTCATCAAATGTTCAGGGGAGGTTTGCCTGATACACAGCTCAAGCCAGTGAAATTTTAACTCTTTCATCCACAGATTACTTCTCAAGCCATCTAAAATGAGAGTGAACTCATTAGGCTTATATTTAAAAGAAGTCTCTATTGATACATCAATTTGTACCTGTCTTCACAGATGAAGGATTCCTTGTAAGAACATACAAAACTGAGGCTAGAGAGAACAGGTGTCATTAAGGCATTGTCAACTCAGCAGTTTCAGGGTACCAGAGCCATGACTGTTTGTGCTTGGTAGGATTTCAAGGGAAACCACAGTCCCCACCTCCCCCGACTCCCTTTCTATCACCAATCCCTATCATTTTTGCTTCTTTAATTGCAGCTCCTTGAGGAATACCTTTGGCTTTATTGATTGAAAGCTTTTATAAAATTATGAAAATGCATATACTCATCGCAAGGAAACAGATTTCAGCTGTAAATGAATTAAACAGAATCCCCGTACTGGGGTCCTTTAGGGAGAAGAAATGGAGATCTTTGGGCTGTGAGACAAAGAGAAGCTTAATTTGGCGACTCTGCCCTGAAAACCCAGGCAAGCCTAATATTTTAGCTCTTAAATGAAGTTTAGAGAGCATCTAATTCAACCCCCTTTTCTTATACAGAAGGAAACCGAGGCTCAAAGTGGAATAAGCAAGGCCAAGGCTTTCCTAGCTGGCCAGTGACAACCCCCCCCATCCCAGCCCGCCCCCCCCAATTCTCTGAACAGGGCTGGTGGCTCTCTCCATCCTTTAATAATGCAAGAGGAAATTAAATAAAGTAAAAACCTGGTCCCAAGTCCTGGTCTGGATCCACTTACCCTGTTTTTTTCTTGTTGTTGTTGTTTTTAAATCACTGCCTATCAATACATGTCCTTAGATTAAGTCCACGTTTGCCCAGAGAAAGAAGAGAAAGGAGAAGCCTGAAATACTTCTGAAACATTGCTTAGAAATCTTATTAAAGATTAAGAGGTCTTAGTGTGTCCTTACATAATTAGGATTATAGACCAGATAAACAGTGCTTAAAAAGAAATGTATATTCTTTTCCTACTTTTAATTTAATTCTCATTAGCTTTTTTATTTTCCTAGTGGTGATTCTAAGTTGCTCTAGGTCCCTGCATTGGGAAGTGTAGTTAGTCATCCCATGGTTGGGTCTTTATATGAAGTAACTGATAGAAAGTTAGACTAGTAGGGCTAGAAGGAAGCTTAGTTAGACTTTGGACCATATTCCTTAGTTTACAGCTAAGTGTAATAGAGCTGAGAGAGGGTAAGTGATTTATTCCAGGTTATTCAACACATCAATGGACTCAACCATCAATTCTCCCATCCCCATGGAAAAAGGGTCCTTCCATCTGACAATTACAAAGCAGCTCCCTTGTAATATTTAGGTGTTTTTTATGAATAATGAATGGCCATGCCCAACTCCAGGGAGCTGAACTCATTGCAGCCTGAGCCTTCTCTGTGAGGTATGGATTGTGAGTTATCTTTGCCGCCTTTTGTTTTGTGGAAAGACTGGTAGACAGAGAACAGGAAATTTTCCAAGATTCCAGTGATGAATCAGAGAAGACTCTGAGGCAATATGCTATTACTGGACGAGGAATCAGAAGACTTCAATTCCCTTTCTCACACTATTTCTTACCATGAACAAGATCTTGGGCAACTCATTCCCCTTTCTGAACCTCAGTTTCCCCATCCATGGAATGGCTTTGCCAGCCTCAAAGAACCTTTCAGCTTTCATGGCCTGTGGGTCTAGAAAACAAGGCTCAGAGTCCTTTCCTGCATAGAACGTGATTGTATGAAGCCAGAAATTGACTCCTGTGCAAAAAAAAATAATGTATTCAGTTTTATTTTTCCCACAGTTGCTTTTTCCTTAAGCAATTGTGCCTGTTATCACTTGTCTGCTTGCAAGGGCAAGCATGTAACCCAACAAATAAACTAATAACAGACAAATAGCATTAGGAAAACTCAGAACTAAGATATTTTTACTTTTTGAGGTATTTAAGGAAAATAAATAATATTTATTGAACACTCACCACTGGTTATATATACTATTTTTACTTGAGCTCTTTAATAAATTAGTATCTTCATTCCCTTTTATCAAAATAAAGCACTGAGGCTCAGAGATGAAATAATTTGCTTAGTATATGCAACTGTTAATTAGGAATGCCCAGATTTGAAGCTATGTTTCCTGGCTCCAAAGTCCACATTTTCCACAGTTTCAAGTTGCATCCATAGAATACAGACCTATTGTATTTTAGCAACGTTGTTTTTCCATAATGGACAGAAATGAAATATATCAGCATTTTATTTGGTTCCACAAAGAACAGCACCTTGTCTTCCTTGGGCATCAGCATTTGAACATCTCTGAAAATAGGCAAAGAATGTGGGGCAATATCTGACTTTCCCCCATAATTTTGAGAGACGGTATACCTACATCTAGAAATATTCCAATCAGAGCTATTTATTAATATATGCACAGGTGTAAAGGCCAGCTGGCTGTTTCTTTGTTTAGAATTCATGTTACTTTAAACATGTAGCAGGGTTTTGTCCTGGCTCCCTCCATAGTTATTCTATCCTGTAATCCTCCCAGGGACACGGGACAAGATTACAGTGAATTTGAAGAACCTGTTTCTAATTCAGAGTCTCCCTTCAGTGGTTCTCAACCTTGGCTGCACATTAGAATCACCTGGGAATCTTTTTAAAATCCTGATTTCTGGGCCTAATCCTCCGGAAATTCTGTTTCTTTGTGAGGCCCAGAAATCAGGATTTTAAAAAGATTCCCAGGTGATTCTAATGTGCAGTCAAGGTTGAGAACCACTGCTTAAGAGGGGCAGTGGTTCTCAACCTTCCTAATGCTGCAACCCTTTAATACAGTTCCTCATGTTGTGGTGACCCCCAACCATAAAATTATTTTCATTGCTACTTCATAACTGTAATTTTGCTACTGTTATGAATCGTAATGTAAATATCTGATATGTTATATGTGTTTTCCGATGGTCGCGACCCACAGGTTGAGAACCGCTGGTAGGGTCTCCTCAAAGTGGCGCATACACTGTCCCCAAACCTATGGAACATTTGGGACCAGATACCACAAGTTCATTCATGCAACATTTGTTGACAGCTTTAGATGCTTCCTGCACACTGCAAGGCTATCGCTACTAAGACAAATATAATTTAGCCTTGACCTGGCCTTGGTCACATAACGTAGACCAGGTTTAGACTCCAGGAACAACCACAAGAGGCTGCCTGCCTCCAGAACCTAGAGCTAAAAGTCAAGTGATATGGCAAAGGGCCCCACATTTTCTGTTTGGGCTTTAACCGCAGTGAAAATTGCTGTGCCCTTTTATTCTCCTAGTAATTTCCAAAGAACAAAAAAACCAACACCACCCCCCCAAAAAAAGCCCAAAAACCAAAATAAAAGCACAGAGAATGTTAAAGTTTAAAGTGACTCTAGAGACTTGGCTATCACTTCAATTCAAATCCCTAGAGATGAGGTTACTGAGTTTAGAGGGTGAAAGGATTGTCCAAGGTCACCCATAGAGTGTGGGGCAAGGCTGAGACAAAACCCAGGTTCATTTCCTTTCAATGCTGTTGTCTAATTGCCTAGATAGTGGTAAAGACATTAGAAAAAGAAGTATCTTTTTTTAAAAGTGAAAAATTAGACCCAGTAAGTAGACAGATCTGTACTTCTTCAAACTACAGTGGCTCATGATTATACTGGATTGATTCTGTGGCTTTGTAACAAAAACACCTTATGCTGCAACCACTATGGATGTCCTGAACACACCAGACCTTTTATTTTCTGCACATTATTTTCACTGGGTCTGGAATATCCTTTCCCTTTCTTCTTGTGGCAAATACTCTTTCAGAACCAATTTCATCATTTCCTCTGTAGAACTATAGTGGATTTGTTCCAGGTCAATTTAGGTAAGCTGGAACTATGTTTCCCAGACTCCCCTTTCCTGCAGAGTAGTGTTGGCCACAAGAGACATTTTTCACAATATTTGGAATATGGAAGTAAAGCCACTATGTTTTAAGATTTAGAGATTGGTGTGGGACATAGTGTGCTGTGGTGTCTTACCTTTGTTGTCCCTGATCTACCTGTTTTGGAGCCCTCAGCTCCTCTAGTTTCTACCAGATCTCCCCTTGCATTTTCTCTGAATCCTTGACCAGCAAGGGGAATGCCTACAGGTCACTAACACTCTCACTTGGGAGCAGTGAGAGTCAGAAATGGGCTTCAGTTTGGCCATGCCTATTTCCTTCCCAATTCCCTGCCCCTCTGACTCCAAGTCCAGCACCAAACTCTGAGGCAACAGTCTCACATAGACTAATTAGCTAATGCCTACAATTGTGAGGACTGAGCCCCAATGATGAATCTCTGATTTTATTTTTATTTTTATTTTTATTTTTATTTTTATTTTTATTTTTATTTTTTACAGAGAGGAAGGGAGAGGGATAGAGAGTTAGAAACATCGATGAGAGAGAAACATCGATCAGCTGCCTCCTACTGGGGATGTGCCCACAACCAAGGTACATGCCCTTGACCAGAATCGAACCTGAGACCCTTGAGTCCGCACGCCAATGCTCTATCCACTGAGTCAAACCGGTTAGGGCTGAATCTCTGATTTTATATCCTATGTAGTGGTGCTGCTTCTTTGATGGAACCCTAACTGATCAGGAATCCTTTGTAACTCCCCAGCATTAATCATTTGTGGCCATATACTTCTGTTAAAGCGTGCAAAACACCTGTGCTGTATTTTAATGATTAATGTGCATGCTTACTTTGGGCCAGGCAGCACTCATTTGTGTTGTGATTATTTCCATTTCATAGACAAGGCAACTGGGGACCAGAAAGGTTAACTTATTTTGCCCATGCTTTCACAACTAGGAGGGGAAAAACCAGGATTCGAAACCAGGCAGCCTGGTCCAGAGCCAGCACTCTGGTCCTCCCTGCAATGAGTTCTCCAAAGAGCAGGTCTCATCTGTGACCAAATCCTGGCACTAGAATGAATGATTGAATGAATGAATGATTCATCTGGTTCATCTGAGAAGAAAATGAGTTTTCTACAAAGTTGATGAAGGGTTGATGAAGCTTTGGTACCTAGGATCCTATTGTCTCTGGCATGCCATTCTTCCAGGACTGCAAGGTGAGATTATAAATAGTCCATAGTCAAGGCCTTGATAGTGGACAAGAGACCTGCTTGCTCACCAAGTATGCATCACCTGAAAGCCATCAGCATCCTCTCTGAGAGCAATAAACACTATGATGCAGCACCACAGGATGAGCCTGCTTTTCTCCCCAGCCCAGCTGATACCCCACCCTGGTTCGAGTCCTCTCTATCCCATGAGTCTCTCTGAATTTAGGGGTTGAGCCTGGCTGGAGGGCAGAATTCCCACACAGGTGCCAGGCATGCAATTAGTGTTTAACATTTCACTTTTTATATGTAACAATGAAATGTGATCTCAAAACTTTCCTTTTACATGTCATAAATATAAACTTGAACTCATTTAATTTTTAATTTGGTTGTCAATTTTTAGATATCAAACTAGAATAAAAATTCAAGTTTGGATTTCAAACCAGAGTATCTTGGGCAGTAGAGTCTGGTGTTCAATGTGAAGTTGGGTGTTTTTTATTCCCTTATCCAGAGGGATATAGGGGAATTTATGGCTTCTATCTTGTGTGACACACACACACACACACACACACACACACACACACGTACGCACATGCGCGCGTGCGTGCTCGCGCGCGCACACACACACGCACAAAAGAAATAAAAATTGAAAAAGAAATTAAAATCTGTAGAAAAAATGGAAAGAAACAAAAATTAATTGCTACACTGTTAGTTCAATTGCCTTTATTACTCTTCTAGGGCATGAGAGGAGGCAGGTAAAAGTCTAGAATCTGTGCAACTTGAAGAGTTCCACTATCCACACAAGAGGGAAAAAACCCTCATGACATCCAATGCATCATGAATGTCCGTATTGATATTATGTACATGTTCCGCATGAACCAAACCACAAGACATGTTTATAATATTTGAATTCAGGGCTTGCATTCAGGACCAGACTTGGAGGGGACCTCTGAATTGATCTAGTCCAACTTTTCATTTTACAGATGAGGAAAGTGAGGCTCTGAGAAAATATATCCTCCAATTCTCCCCGATAATAGCCAACTTGAAAAGAAGCCCAGAGTAAATGTGCCCCAGAAACAACCTTTGTCAATGTTTTGGTTTATATTCTTCCATGTCTTTTTTTAAAAAAAATGTTATTATATGGAATGTTCTATCTAATAAAAATTTTTTGGTAATACTAAATACTCCTCCATGAGATGTTTTTAATGGCTGCCTAATTATTACATTCATTGGTATATCCATTCAACCCATTTCTTACTGTTGGACATTTTGGTAACTCCTCTTTCCCTGCCCCCTCCCCCATCACAAATAATAGTGAGATGAATGTCTCTGGGTCTCTGATTATTCCTGGATTAAATTCTTAAAATGGAACTGGTAGAACTAAGGAAGTGACACTTAAAATTTGACATATATATTTCCAAGTCATGCCTCAGAAAACTTAGGTCTATTTACACTCCTAGCCACAGTGTATTATACGGGTACGTGTTAATCTATTACATTTTGCTTATAATTTTCTGGAATTCCAAAGACCTTTAGAAATAATTTTAATTACTGTTGTATAGGTATTCACTATTTCCTACTTTGTATTTATAAAAATTATAAAACGAGAGAATTCAACAAAAAATAAAGGACAGTTCTATTTTACATTGTTTGGATTTTAGTCTTAATAAACATGAGTTTTCTCAGAATTATAAGTATTTACAGGCAAGTTAGCATTATTTTACATAAATATTTCTATAAAATACCATAATGTGCATACTTGAACTTTTAAAACTAAAAATGTCTTTAAAGCACTTTAATGATCCAAAGTGTAGATATCCTGTGGTTTGGTGATCCAGATCTCTATTTTTGAGAATTTGAGTTGTTTTCAATTTGATTGCAATGAACAGGTAGAAAGTATGAAGGCTTTTCTAATTCCTGCTATGTGTTAGTATCTTACACTGAACTGAGCTTTGTGCACTACTGGGAACAAAAATAGCCTCCATTATTGCTTCTGGATGCCAATTTTTGCAAACATTTTTATTTTTATATGAATTAACACTTTATTTTTTCTCAAACCCTCAAATCTCTATTTTTGTAGTTTACTGTAAAACTGGAGATATTTAAAATATAGTTATATATTTATTTATATATACATTATAAGCTTTTTTATTATACATTCTACATCTAATATATGTAGAAAGTTATGGAATGAAAATTTTAAAAAGAAAATTAAAGTAACATGTAATATATGCAAAGATAAAGCTGTTATTATAACAATACTAATATCTTTTCAACCTTTTTACCATGGAAATATATACATATTGTTCATAATGTTTTTGTAACCCACTATGATATATTGTGAACATGTTGTCATGCCAATACGCCAACAAGCGCATACTTCAAACAGCACCCTTGTATGTGCCAGGCACAGTGAGATACAATTATGAGCAAAACATGACCTGGTTCTCAGGGAGCTTACAAGCCAAACTGGGGAGAGTGGGAGAGATCACAGGCTCCCTAAACCCAGGTCTAGCATTATTTCTCCTGGTTTATCCTCATAACTAGGTAAAGCTTGACTCCTTGGCATTCATTTTTGTCTTTTTTTGTTTGTTTGTTTTTGTTTGTTACAATATCAACAATTTTAAACCAGTTTTCTTAAACGTGTCTTTATTTTTGATCCATAAACATTCAAGAGTCTTAGTCATACCACCTCCTATATTCAGTGAGCCTCTGTGTGGCACACTTACTAAAAGTTGTGGAGGCAAATCTTTCCCATAGCAGCTGCTGCCAGGGGTACCATGAGTAGAAATGGATCCTGGCTTTTGGGAATACAGCCTTCCTTGTGCTGCAGCATCCGTGTAGCAAGAGGGGACTCTCCCAGTTTCACAGAGGGCTATATGCTCCTTAACACTCACTGTGACCCAGGCAGATTTCTGTGAGGTGGGTTGAGCTCTACAGAAGGAGAAAATGAGGTAAGTGATGTGACTGGGCCCAGATTAGTAGGGTCAGGATGAAGCCCAGGCCTTATGATGGCAGCACAGTATTCTTTCTACTCACCCCTACCTACATTGAAGATACGGTTGACTTGGCTGAAGAGCCTAAATGTCTCAAAGATAGGTCATTACTGTCTGATCTTCAAACACACACACACACACACACACACACACACACACACACACACACACTGAAACACACATGTGAGGATACTCACATAAAAACAGGCAATCCCAGGTATACTATTAAGTGATTCCGCCCTGGAAGGACCTGTTTCATCTTGTGGTCCCTGCATGATTTATACTTAACTGTTGTTTGGATCAGACTATCTACAGCAAGAGAACATCTCCACACAAGCCAGAATCCCTTCCGCTGGGAGTTTTCAGCCCTGCGTAACATGCACCCCAGGCACATGCTCTTCCCCAGCAGGTGGGGTCAAGCGGCTTAGTGTGATGAGTCCCAAACAGCAGACTCCCAGTGAGTACCTATGAATAGACAAGGAGGGCTGTTAAGGGAACCCTGGAGTAACATAAAACTCCAGAAAGTGCTCCATATACACTATAAAAATATTATCATACTATATATACATTGTGCTTTATGATTCACAGGGATTGTCTTGCCTGCATGAGCCAAGATGAAGACACTAACATTCAGAGAGGCTTACTGGCTGAGCCTGGATTAGACAGAAAGTAGCTCAGCTTGGACCTAACCCCAGTTTTCCTGACTCCAAAACCAATATCCTCAGCCCTCTCAAGCATCAACCTCAGTATGTTGTGAGATTCTCATTTCTCACTGTGACCAAAAGGTGAGTTTGGTGTGGGTCACTATCCTCATTTAACAGGTGGGAAAAGAGACTCCAAGAAATAAAGACAGTTAGCCATGGTCATCAGGAGTCTTTTGGCTGTTGCCTTGTCTCTGCTATGTACTGGCTCCCAAAGAGCAGGAGACTGTGAACCGAGGAAGAAAAGCAAAGATTCAGAGCAGACCGTGAGCTCCCTAAGAGAGCTGCAGGCAAATGTTTTGTGCATATCTGCTGAGAACTGCCCAGGGAGAGCCCCAGCCTCTGCTGAGCAGGGGGTTGTAATGTGTGTTTTGAGGTCATGTCCACTTCCTCTTAGGTGCTGCCTTCTGTGATCTTTCCTCTGGTCTAGGCCAGAATGCCGTTATCTATTGACCAGGCACAGAGTCCTAGTTTAGAATGTCCATCTGTTGTTCAGCAGTGTGGTTTCTTTGAAGAAAAATGTGAACAGAGCAGGGTGGAGAGGAAGTTGGCAAGTGAAGACAAACACACACTGACATTGTATACTTGCCTGTTCTTGGAAAGGGTGGTAGAGCATTTTACATGGGCCCTCGCCTGTTCCTTCCACTCTATGGAGCAGAGTCAAACATCAAACTTTTCACGTTATAGAGGTAACAGTGGAAGACCAGTTAGAAGATCATTGCAGATACCCAAATGGGATATGATGGGGACTTAAAAGTGGCATTAGGGTCATAAAGTAGACACAGACTGAAGAAAGACTTCAGAGAAAAAACTCAACCAGTCTTAAGGAATACATGGTGAAAAAGGGAAAGGAGCTTAGGATGATGTCTGGGTTACTAAAGTAGGCGTCTAAGTGGATGAGCATGACAAAACAGAGCTGACATAGAAGAAAGAGAAGTTTGGAGAGAATATGCTGAGCTGATTTTTTTTATGTGCTGAGGGTACATGTCTAAAGAACATTCTCATGAAGATGACAAGAAGGCAAAATTCTCAAAAGAGAGGTCCTCTGACTCCACCCTGAGAATTCACAGATATCACTACTACCACCACTGGCTACTGCAGCCCTAGAAAGGAAGAATTCCTGAAGGCATAGTGGGGAAAAGTGGGTCGTGTTGATGAAATTCATCATGAATAAAGGAAGGATCCTGAGTAGGAGCAAATAGGCTTCCTTGTTTTTTGTTGTTGGTTTTTTTTTTTTTGTAACCCATTTTCTAATTCATTGTTTAGTAGATAGTATCTGTGTTACATTGGAAGTGTCATAATGGAATGAATTGAATATCTTGAGTGAGAAGGCCTGAATTTAACATTATACATTATTTGCTGTGTGATCTAAGGCAAAACACTTAGCTCTCTTGATCTTCCTTCCTCCTCTATAAAAATAGTTGTCTTGTGAAAAATGTTGTGCAAATTATAACTGGTTGTTCATTGGTAAATTATCAGCTTAATATGTCATACCAATAATTAACTAATTTTGTAACTGAAATTAAATGCTTACCAATTTGAGAAGCTAAGCTTTAAAGAGGAAGTACTAACAGATTGGAAAAACCCAGTGAATTTTTCAGACCAAATTATAGGAAACCTTCAGAGTTCCAGCATCCGGTAGTGATGCCTTTAGGGAAAGGAAGATACACAAATGGAAGTCAGGGGATATCCCACTTGCCTTCTTCCCCCTCCTCCCATCACCAGCAATGGTGATGTTTGCATGTGATATAATCTGCACCCTATCCATGAGTGCTATTTGTGGCAGTGGCACAGCTATATGTCATAGTATATCCTTGGGTCTCATAATGGGTTTAGTTTATCATCTTCATGGGTAGCAGTTGCTTAGTACCACTCAATAATTATTCACTTCAGCATTCACTCCTGAGGCTATAAAAGAGATTTAGGACATAAACTTCAATTTAATAAAAAGCAAGGTCCCAAACCCACCTGAGGCCTAGTCTCCTTCCACGTATATTTGACCCCCTTTATCCACTTCATCTTTCCCCACTTCCTTGCCCCTTGGTAACTACCAATATGTAGTCTGTATCTATGAGTTTATTTTATTTTATTTTATTTGTTTGTTGCTTCTTGTTTTATATCATACATGAGTGATAAATATGATACTTTTTTGTCATTTTCCACCTGACTTATTTCACTTAGCATAATACTCTCAAGACCCATCCCTGTTGTTGCAAATGAAAAACAACAACAAAAACCAAGCACCTTGGACTTTGCAGACATGCACATAATAATGGGGATAGAATGCTGAACCAAAGGGGCTTTCTATCTCCTCATGAAGCTTTTACTTTATTCTTTCAGAGCTGGAAGAGACCTTAGAGACTGTCTGGGTGAAGATAATGGGCAAAGAAACATGGGGTGACAAATTAAAGCCAGAATTTAGAGTATTGATTTAGTCAGTCACTCACGACCTATACAACCTTGGATGAGTAGGTGTCATAGCAAAATGAAAATGATGATAAAAATAAGAACTACTGTCCTTATAGTATGCTGTGAAGAAAAAAATAAGGATTGCCATTTTAATTGGCAAAGTACTGGACAAATAGAAGTTATTGTTAGGAAGATGTTATATTTCAAAAAAGGAAAGAAAGTCAGAATGTATTCAGTGCAGACAAGTACATCTTGAAAAAATATTAAATGACAATTACATTCTTTTCTGATTTTTCTACACCCTCTTATCTCTGTTTACATTGGTATCCTGCTACCAGACAACGAATCAGTTAAGATGTGCAATATAAGCCATCATGGCTTAAAAAAAGAAGGGATGTATTTTCTGTTGGTACATGTATAATTTTGAAAACTCCAAGAAAAATGAAAGTGCATGCATTGGAGGTTGTTGCTCTCATTCTTGTTTTTAACAGAATAACCCAAGTGAGTTTTCTGTAGTTGCTTCTTATTAAAGCTTCTGAAGTCTAGTTTCCAGGTGAGCCAAGAATTCTGATGTGAAAAGCCTGCAATGACCAAAGAGTAGAAGGTGTATGGAGATAATTAGAAGTTATAGAACAAACACTGACATTTGTGTTCACTAAAATATGAAGTCAGAAGGTAATAAATTCTTCTTGTAGACAAGAAAAGGTGGTTGTTTCATACAAGAAATTTTTAAAAAAATACATGCACATAAATATATTTATAATAATTTTTTCCATGTATTTGAAAAATTAAACCTATGCCTTCCTGATAAATAACTATGCCTTGTTTAGAAGATCATAAGTGAGAACATGGATTTCAGTAAATTTAGAGCTATACTTTTCAATACTATGCCTACATCTCTGGTCTAAGATTTGAGAAAATAAAATCTATAGTATATGTGTTAAAAAAAAACAACAGTGGGGGACAAGTGGCATTTCCTGAGCACCTACTATGTGCCAGGCACTTATGTGATACATTTTTCTACATATACTATCTCATTATTTTATACTAGTAAATCCTCACCACATGCTTTCTTCTATCCAGGTCATTAGACAAAAGAATCCATTTGATGAAACATTTTTTGGATTCCTTATGTTCTCTCAACATTTGCACATTCTTAGTCCATTCTTCACCTGGAAAACTCTTCCCCTTCAAGATTCAGTCCAGGCCTATGTTTTCCTAGCCCATGTCCCTTCAGTACCCAGCACTTCCTCTATCCTGCATTATCACAGGGTATAACATTAGACTGGAATAGTTTTCCTTGTTAAGGGTGAGCTTCATGAGGACAGGGGCCATATCTCTCTTCACTGCAATGAACTTTGAACACATAGGGTACCTCCTATGATGTTGGTTGAAAGAACAAATGAATGAGCTATTGAGTGAGCTAAATAATATTTGTCCCCATTTTTCAGATAAGAAAAATAAAGTTCAGAGAGGGTTAGTAAGTGGTCACACACTATAATAGATGTTTGATTTAGTAGGGTTAGGGTTTGAACCAAATTGTCTGACTTATTTTCCCAATTACAATCAACAGAAAGGGGAGAATCCTGAAGTCCTCCTACCAATCCTCTCTATCATCACTTTGTTGGTCTGTGGTACAAAAGCATTACAAAAAAAGGAGGCCTCAAAGCATCTAATGCCAACCAACGATGCAGGGGCCAGCAGTTAAATTGGAGCCTAAGAGCACCAGAACCTCTTTTAATTGAGGTCAATGATATTTAACATGGATTTTCTGAGTATTTACTGTGTATCTCACCCATGCTGTAAGCTTTGGGGAATTTGGATATGGATACTAGATACATCCTAAACTGAATATCAGGAAACCATGGTCCTAAACTGGCCTCTTCTTTTGACTCACTGAGTGAATTGGGATAAGCCTCTAGGTTTCAACAACCATCACTTCTAAAATGAAAAGGCTTAAATAAATTAGGGGCTTATGGGATTGGTAGCTTGGCCTCCACACCACTGAGAGTGGGGAGGAAAGGGAAACTAAACTAAGCCCCCTAACCCTTCTTCAACCAAAGACACTTTGCATTGTCTACCTGATATACTAGGAATCTAGGTCAGGTTTGTTTGCTGGGAGAAGAGGAGAGAAGGTTCTACTGCTTAGAAAAAAGGGGTAATTTTTGAATTTCCTTCAGCTGAAATGCTGTGCTCTTCTGTGATTCTAGACCAGAACTCCCAGTCCATCAACAGACCGTATTGGGAAGCATAGAAAGGGGCAGTTGAAGGAAGAAGAGCCAAGAGGGTGACCAATTCCAAAAACAAGGCAATGGCAGGGCAAGTGAGCCTCAGTGATGCTGCACACTTCATGTTCCTTCCAGAGGCTCCTCTAACTATTTGTTGAAGGAAGGAATATTTTTACCTGCCATTGGATGTCATCCAGGTTTGGGGTGGAAGGTGGCAGCCATTAGCCCACGGTAACACTGCACAGCAATTAGGGCAGAAAGTGAAGAGGGCTTCGTGCAACGGGCCACTAGTATACATATATATATGTGTAGAACCCTCTAGACTTGCAAAAAGGTTTTTTTAAAATTAATTAGGCTACTGGTCACTCTCCATATCTGCAAGATAGGGCAGGCAAAGATTATAGTACCACAAACAGATGAGAAGAGTGAGGCTCATCAGCTTCAGGTGACAGCATGCCTAAGGTGATACCATTGGAAAGAGCAAGAGCAGAGCTGGGAGTGGAGCTGAGATTTTCTAACGCACAACTAGCTACTATCTCTTCTGCCCAGTGCTACCCGTTTACAGCCCAATTTTCTCTCTTCTGCTCTTACTGTGATGGCTGCTTGGGCCAAGCATGACTCTCTGACAAAGTGGAGATGGCAGCTGCCTGGTCCAAGTTGGGATGCCCCCTGAGCAGCTGTGAACACTACAAAGTGCGTGAGTCACCAACATTCTTGCCCTTTCCACCGCACGTGCTCCCTTCACTCAGGCCCTCTGCTCTGTGCCCACAGTGTCAGTGTGGTAGATGGGCTGCCCACCTGGGGCTGACCACAGCGTCCTCAGGCGCCCTCCAGCCTGGTGACTGAGATGCCATCTGGCAGCCACCACAGCTGCAGGGCCTCCAGCCTGGCCCAGAAGCAGGAGGGCAGGAGCATAGTGTAGGCAGAGAAAAGATGTTCCTTTTCTGGTCCAGCTTCTGTGGCTGCCTAGAGAGGACAAATTACTTATCCTCTCCGGTTCTCAGCTTCCTTAGCTATCAAATGGGGAAAATAAATAGTTCTGAGATTAATCATAATTTATTTTTTAAAAATATATGTTTTTATTGATTTTTAGAGAGAGGGGAAGGTAAAGGGATAAAGAGATAGAAACATTGATGAGAGAGAAACATCACTGATTGGCTGCCTCCTGCATGCACCCTATTGGGGTTCAGGCCTGAAAACCAGGCTTGTGGCTTGAACAGGAATTGAACCAGTAACCTCTTGGTTCATGGGTTGATGCTAACCACTGAGCACACCAGCTGGACTGATCATGCTTTCTTAACCCTGAATTGTCTCAGCCCATGATTCATCATTATTCAAGGAAGAAGTTTTAGGTCCTGGTCACCAAACTGGAAAACGGCCAGGCTTCGGGACCCATCAGTCAAGATAAAGGAGGGGGGAAATGTCAAAAGGGAAGGAATCTGATGTAAAAGCCACTCTTAGGATTCAATGAATTAAATAAGTTAATATAAGTAAAGCATGTGGTCAGTGGTCAGAAAATATTTGCAATATCAGTGGTGAGAAGAGCATCTGCCTTTGGGTCACCCTACCTGCCACTCTGCTCTAAGCCAGGCCCTCATTTTCTTGCTTCTGAAATTTTGCAGTAGCCTCCAGTGTGGTCTCTGATCACCAATGGCTCCCCTCTCCAACCCAATCTGCTCACTGCTGTCAGAGGAATTTCCCTAAAACACAGTTGTGCCATGTGTCCCTCTCTTGCTCAAACCCTTCAGTAGTCCCCAAAGCCTCCTGACTTAGGTTCGAATGACTCACCCTGGCAGTCAAGCCCCTGAACAAACAAAGCCCCACCCTATCTTTCCCACTGCATTCCTACTACTCCCACACCTGTCCAGTGCTTCAGTAAACTTACTTCTCACTGCCCTCCAAACAGACACTAGCTGAGAGCAGTAAGATGGTTAAGTAGTTAAGAGACCAGGTTCTAAGATCAGAAAATATAAGTTTGGTAGCTGTGTTGCCTTGGGTAAGTTGAATAACTTCTCTGAGCTTCAGTTTCTTCATTTGTAAGTGAGGATTTAATAATGGTACCTCCTGTAAGGTTGGTTGTGAAGACAAAAGAAGTATGGAAAGCAATTTGTGTACAGTGAATGGTCAATAGATGTTTCTTATTATTTAATCCTTACACTGACTATGTCCTCCCTGCCCCAAGCCCATGCTCCTTGTCAGTTAACATCTTCCTATCTACCTGATGAAACCCCAACCGCCCCCATTCCTCTCTTTCACTGCTCACCTTCTGAGGCACTCCCTTCTTTTTCCATCACAAGGTGGTAACTTGTCTGGGCTTATTTTCCTCCCTGACTGTGAAGTCCTTGAAGGCAGGCTACAACCTATATTTCTGTATCCCGGGATCTAGGACTCAATCAGGATGTATTGGATAAAAGAAAATAAAATAAAAGAATGAGATTGTGGAAGGCTTAATAATGAATGAAGTGAGGTTATAGGAAGCAAGCATCCTGATAACCTGGGGGTACAATGCAACTTCCCAAAATGAGAGACTGTTTGACTGAGCTTGGGCTCTGGAATTCTCTCCTTTTTTCACTGTCCCTGGGATAAAGCCCAAGAGCCCAGGCCTGAGTGACCTCTCTGCCAGGCTCTCAGCTTCCCATCATCTCACAGCTGTATTTCAGTGGGGGCCCGTTTGCTTGTGTGTGTGTGTATGTGTGTGTGTGTGTGTGTGTGTGTGTGTGTGTGTGTGAGTGTGTGTGTGTTTACTGGACAAAGGGGAAGAACTCATCGTGTGGAGGTAGTTCCTGCAGGGAGGTCTGGCAGGATGGGACACGGGAGGATGTGGGCTAGGCCAGTCCATCAACCAGAAAAATCCAAATAACCCGTGGATGAAAATGGGCTACATGCTATCTAACTTACAAGCTCAGGGAAGGCCTGGAGCAGGTGACCAGGTGTGATGGAAAAGCCCTGGACAGGGCAGGGCTAGGGTGGGAAGTGGGGAGAGGGGCTGCCAGATACTGGGGTTCTAGTCTAGTTCATCTCTAACTTGCCAAGGTCCCTTGGAAAAATCACCTTCCCTTGCTCTGAAGGGAAAATTTGAGTTAGATCAGTGGTTCTTAAAATTTGTCCCCAGAACAGCAACACTAGGATCCCTTGGGACTAGAAATACAGAATACCAGCCCCAGTCCGAAATGCTGAATCAGCAACTCTGGGGAGGGGCCCACCCATACATGTTTTTTCTAGCCCTCCAGAGATCTGAGGCATGCTCAAGTTTGAGAAACACTGGGCTAGATCAATGGGGGCTTTCAAAGTTGTTTTGCTCTTTTGTTTGTAATTGAAGTGAACTCTGATCTGCCCCGCCATCCCCCACTGAAACCTCAAACAGATGCCCATATGCAAAGTGGATTAGAGCAGAGCCTCTGGTGGATTGAAGGGTCAGGCCCACCCATTGACTCTCCCTCATTATGCACACTCCATTGGGAAGAACCTTTTGTCTAGCAGGCCTCCAGATAGCCCAAGAGCATTGAGTTTGAGAATTTCCAAGCCCAGTGCTGCCGGTGGGCTGGGACCCCCTTGTTGTCTCCTTGCTCAGACACAGTTGTATATCCAGGTGCTTGAATGGAGTGGGCATCAGACCCATGGAGAGTGGCTTGGAGGCCTGGAGGGGCCCTGGGCCAGGAAAGTGGCTGAGGCTCAGTGGTGCTGACTGTGTAGGCCACTGTCCTGAGACTGGCTAGCCAGCCACTGAGCCACAGCTGAGCACAAGAGGCAGAAGCTGCCCTGCGTTTTGGGGAGGTGGCAATCACACTTCACTTTCATACTGGCTGCTGTTGGAGACAACATGGCACCACTCAGCTTTTTATATCTTATCTGTCATGAATCTCAGCAGATCTTGTGAAACAGTCAAGAGGCCTACAGAAATCCTCATCTGGACCTACAGATTCACTCTCTCTGCTTCTGCTCCTGCTATGTGGACTGATGAGTCACTTGAATGTCTTTTTTGTCTCATTTTCTGAGATGAAGATGATGATGAGGGGCAGCCTGTGGATAGAGAGGAGGTGTTGGGGAAACCCATGGTTAGAGAACTTCACGGAAGAGGCCACACTGATGGAGAAGCAAAAGGAAGAGTGCTTTGGGGACAGGGGTGTAGGGTAGATGATGGCTGGGACATTCTTTGAGGCAGAGAACCAGAGAGAGACCAGAGATTACTTCCCTCATTCACCCTTTGCTCAATAGCAGAGACCACACGAAGAGCAGGGTGTGGGCAGTGGGAGTGTGGGGAGAAGAAAGGTAGGTCTTGGGCCTCCCCAGTTGATGTGAAAGTGGCCATCTTCCCGATTCCACCCAAGAATGTCTCACACAGCTGGGCAGAAGGAAGTGTCCTTGGTCTGGGGGCTTCCCCAAACAGTTATGTAATAGTATCATTCTCAGAAGGAGAGAAAGTACCAGGCCATGGTCAGGCATGGTAAAGTAGGGAGACTTCATCTTTTAGTCCAGGCACCCAAGTCACTTCACATCTCTGTCTCTTGATTTCCTGGAAATAGAGGATACTGTAACAATAACATCAACTCACTTCAGGAAAAGTGTATAAAGCAGGCACAATCATATTAACACTTCCCATTTGTCTAATTCTACCAGCTACAAAGTGCTTCACATTCATGATCTCATCTGACCCTCTAATCAAGCCTAGGTGCAAATTGTCACCCTTGTAAGGAAACCAGGATTCAGAGAGGTTAAGTGTTATGCTGAGGACATACAGCAAGACAGTGGTGGCACAGATTTTCTGATTACCAGTTCATTGCTTTCTCATAGATCCTGTTGCTTCCCCATCTGTGAAATACGGAGACCTTTCCAGAGAAAGATTCCTAAAATTGTGCCATTATTGTTTATTGTTGCTCCAAGTGCTTGCAATCTTAACAAACTATATTGTTTTTCCTACTCCTGGAACTCAGCCCTTTCCCTCCATGAAGACTGGCTTCCTCAGGAAAAGCTGGCAGAAGATGTGGTTGTGACCTTTGCCCTGTTTCTCTCTGGGCCCAGACAGAATTCCTTAGGATTCCATGGAGATCATTTCCATTTTCTAGTTCTCAATTAGAACCAGTGGGAAACATTGCTTTCCTATGGATCCCAGAGAGCTTGACTCTGTGACTTCAAAGATTCAAACACTGGAATTGTGTGACTTTATAAACTAGAAGGGGAAAACTCTAGGAGTTCCCAGGGGTGGTGGGATCACTGCACATGGTTGACAACCACTGATTTAAGATCCAGTTGAGAAGTGTGCAGGCTCAGGCATTAGACAGCTCCGGAGCTGGGGGCCTCTTCCCACCTGCTCATGTGGTGGCAGGCCCCTCACCTGTCTCTGAATTCCCTCTTCACCACATTTCTGAAATAGGGGTGGTAACAGCTGCCTATGAAATGCTTTGTGACCAGGCAGCAGGCGTTGTACTGTAGCCAAGTATTACAGAACAGATGAGCTTTGTCTGAATCCATCTCCTAAGGCAGTGGTTGGCAAACTGCGACTCATGAGCCACATGCGGCTCTTTGGCCCCTTGAGTGTGGCCATGAAGTTTCAATCGCACTGTACATGCGCATCTGCATGTGGTATTTTGTGGAAGAGCCACACTCAAGGGGCCGCAGTTTGCTGACCACTGTCCTAAGGCATTCAAGTGTGAAATATTTAGAGGAACACAAAATGCCATTGCTCAGAGGGGTATTTTAGCATTTATCTAGCCAAACCATCCACTCTCTAAATATATGCTCTATATACTACTCTCAAGGAGGGATGGTCCAGCCTCTGCTTGGATGTTTCCAATGACAGCAAGCTCACTATTCCAGAAGGTAGCACATTTTTTTGCTGTACGTTTCTATCAGAAAGCTCAGCCTTATAAGGAATAGGTAGCTGGTTGCTTTTAATTTTTCTTTCAGGGACTCACCAAAGTAAACCTAGCTTACACCCCCTCACTTACACCCCTTTTTAAAAATAAGATGTACTTGAAGGTGGCTTCCATGGCCTTCTCTTCAAGGAACCCTATAGTTGCTGCTGTCCAGGTATTGATACCATGTTCAAGGAAGGTGGTATAGGTGGCGTTCAGTCATTGGGTTTTGCCTTTGTTTCCTCCAGTCTTTGAGGACAAGGAAAGAAGCCCTTGGTCTGGCTTCCTTGCCTCCAGTAGGTACATAAAGCCAGTCCATTTTACTATACAGCTTATCAGAGTGCTGCTGTTTTACTCCACAGAAGGACACAGTAAAACATTAATAAGAAAATAAAAAATGAAGGATTAATTGAGCAAAGGATGAAAGGCTTCTATGATGGTTTTAGCACTGAGGTGGAAAAGAAAGACACGCACTCTGTTGTACACACCTGTGGCCCTTGGAAGGGATATTTATCACAGATGGACTGGGATTCTGTTTAGTCATCCAGGGATTAGAATCACCTAGTCCCTCCCTGCCATGCACAATCCTCAAGACAGCAGGCTTCTCCAGAGCAGAATTTCAAAAACACCAAAATGAGGCTATTTATTCTATGCCCAAGGTAAAGAGTTTCTGATAGCTCAAATGTCTGACATTCTAGGATTCATTTTGTGTTGAGGAGAAGAGTGACGAAAGATTAAAGTATCTGAGTCCAAAAGTCTGGGTTTGTGCATGGGCTCTGCCATTTCTTGGCTATAAGTCTCAATTTCTGAATCAGTAAAATGAAAAAATGAAAAATTCTTAAACTGCTGTGTGTTGTGCGTATGTTATTTTCAGGTTAAATGAGCTAAAGTTTCTTCTCTAAATTGCATTAACTATTGTCAACTTCAGAATGACCTGCCCCCATATCCTTCTCTAGTAATCTAAGATGTTCAATGGTAGTTTGTAAGGTGATGGCTTTTCATTGGTCTCAGTTTTTTAAAAAAAATTTAGATTACGTAAATATAAGTTTGAGTCTCTATCAACCAGTCAATATATATTAAAGAGTATAACTCCAGTATTTTTATAAATATTGCAATCTTTGTAATGTAGCATAGACCCACACCCATATACCTTTGTAGTTTGCATCTCAGACCACAAGGAAAATAACAAGTTAAGCCATGGACACAGACAATAGTTCGGTGAAAGCCTGAAAGCCTGGGAAGGGGGCAAGAGTTGGGAGGAGGAGGTCAATGGGAAAAACAAGGGAGACATGTATAGTACTTTCAACAATAAATTTAAAAAATTATATCCAACCTAGGACCTTTAATTCATTCATTTGATGACCATATTTACACATTCTCTGCTATGCGCTGTGAAGAATCCAAAGTAGTCCCTTGTCTGAAGAGCTCACAGTATAGTTGGGATATGAGAGATGTGCACATATAATAGCAATATATGTCAGAATGAAAAAAGTACTACATGAAATTGACAAACAAGCTTCTGTGGAAACTCAAGAAGGGAGTAACTAATTCCATCTCCTTACTAAAAGGAGGAGAGGGAGGCTTTAGTGAAGGCTTTACTAGTTCAAACAAATAACATTAAATTGAAACACATACAGTGATAGAGTGTAGGAATTTCAGGTCTTCATGGGTTTGGTTCCCTGTCTCCCCAAAACTGTGTGGCTTTGGGCAGTTCTCTTTCCCCCAGCTTTCTTATAATAGTACAGATCCCCTAGAATTGTTGTGAAGATAATACTGAATCCCTCAGGTAGTAGGAGGTCAATAAATGTTAGTTGATATTGTTATTATTTCACTCAGGAGATTGAGCCTGAGGTGAGCCTCAATGAAGAGTAAAATTGTCAAAAGATAACAATGAAAAGCATGGGTGTTTCAAGCAGAGGGAACAGAATGAACAAAGGTCCAAGCGAAGAAAGTTTTCAGAGAAATCTGACCAACCCTATGTGTTTGTTTGCATAGTGCAGTGTATGGGTAATCATGAGAGTGGGAGGGGTTGTTGATGGTTGGAGGTATGGCTAAAGAAGTAGGTCACTGATCTTAGGAGGTGAAGGAATCAAATCTTGGTAGAGAAGGGGTTTCCCCCCAAAAGTGCATTCTCTCAGGAGGGTGTGCAAATCATACTAGACTCTTTATTTACATTTACTTTTACTTACATAAAACATTTTTTAAAATTCCTATTATTTATTATATACACTCCTATTAATTCATATATAAATTCTATCCCTCATTGCTTGGATCCCCATATCCAATAATTTCATGCCACATCTCCAACTGAGGTTATTCTGAAGGAGTGGAGAGGATTCTTTGCCCCAGAGAGTCCATGAGGTACCTAGACTGCCTTTCTCATTTAGTTAGTGTCTTGGATTTATGGATTGGTTACTTAGATTTAAGTAAATAAAGCCTCACAGAATAGACAAGTAGTTTTAAAATATTCCTTCAAAGAACCTGTGGATTGAGAATAATACTTATAACAAATACAAACAAACAAGAAAAAAGCAGAGCTGACTTTTCTCCTATTCCTGGCTTTCCACTGGCTACATTTCAGGGGCTAAAGCCAATGATGACCTAATCAGATATAACACGCAGTACAACAAAAATATTTCTCAGGAAGAATGCTTGAAATATGGGTTTACATTCACTATTATTAATGATAAACTTTGGTAAGAGTGTTGACTATGTCTTGAGGTGGTAGAAAAGATAGTATGCTGTTATGAAGATTAGCAAACATTTTGAAGTATTCTTTATTTTATATTTATCTTTTCTCTTATAATTTCTATTTTTTATTTATTTTTATAATGTTCATAATAGCATGGTTTTACACACACGTATTATATATCTATTTGGGTGCCCAGACAAATCTTTTATACCCGTGGGGCATCATATTCAGAGAAGTTGGGAGACTGCTGATTGGGACCATTCCAAATCATATTGGAGGCTTTTCAGCAGTGAAAGACATGATCAGAACTATGTATGTGATGATAAACTTCCTCACATTTTTCTCAAGGTGAAATTAAGTGTGGTGCAAGGAATACAGGCTGGTGGAGTCTGGAAGCGACTCATTGAACAGCTTGGCTCTTCCTCTTCCAAAAATGTTGTTCTCTCTTCCTACTAAGGTAAACCACAGACCTTCTCAAACCACCAGCAGGAGCTATGTAGGACATGTTCCCTGAGCCAGGTGTTCTCAACTGCCCACAAAGGAAGAAGGCTGCCTAGAACATCCTTCAGCTGATTTCTTCTCCCCCACAGTTCTTGTTTTACAAGAAGCCCACCCTAAGACAGTACTCAACGTTGATTCACAATTGAGGTGACAGCTTGGTGGTTCCAGGCTTTCCTATCTGATGAAGGCAAAATTATAGAATGGTCAAAGGCATGGGCTCTGGAGTTAGACAATCTAGTTTCAGCTCTACCAGGTATTATTGGACTTACCTTAGCTCATTACTTACTTTCTTTATTCCACAGTTTCTTCATCTGTAAAGAGTGGATGACTATTGTACCTGTGTGATAATATGAGGAGTAAATTAGATGATGAGTGTAAAAGACAGAGTACAATTCTTGGCATAGAATAAATTCTCAAGGAATCTGAGTTGTTCTCATTACAAAGGAATGAATTGGAGCATGGTCTGAAGAGCCCCAGGAAAGAAACAGAAAAGGAGGCTTCCAGGAATACAGATCCTTTAATCTCCTTGAAGCAATATCCAAACAAAAGTATAAATCTCTATGGAATCCAGAAAGCTTAAGAATGACAGTTGGGGGCTGGGGGTGGGGCTGAGATGGTTATCTCTGAGTCACCCTGTCTCTTTGACTCATCTGTCACCTGTGTCATCTCTGGCTATTGCCACAGCTTCTCGTGAGAAATTATGAAATAAATGGCCTGTATAGTAATGCCTGGATGAATAGGTGAACCCCAGGCATGTGGCCAACTCTCCATGCATTTTAAACAGTCTTAGGTTTAGTGGACTCTACATGATTTAATTTCCTTAAAGAAAAGAAAATGTTCATAACCATGTCCAGGAGGACTTAAAAATGCAAAGTTAACATTCTGAGGCTTTCCAGGGTGGGATTTACCCAAAGAAAAAAGATGTGGTGAGTGCCAGGAGTAAACCCAGTTTATTTATAGCCACATCCTTTTGTGTCCAGATGTAACCAAGAGCTTGGAAGATGAGGACAGGTAAATTGTGGTAACAATTAAGTCATCACACCAATAACTTTGCTCATTTATACTGGGCTAGAGAGTTTCCAAAGTGCTTTCATATGTGTTATCAGTGTTGTTGATGATGATGGTGATGATAACTTCTTTTACTTGGCCCTTTATTAACTTCTTTCTCTTTCAATCTTCTTTCAGTCCCTGCAGAAGTATTATGTTCTCCATTTTACACATGACAAAACAGAGGCCCAGAGCTTTTGAGGAACCTGGTCACAATAGCATAGGTGGAAAGTAGCAGAGTCAAATAAACACCAAGATCTTTTAAGCAGATTCTTCTTTCCACTTTGCTACAGATATCTCCCATTTTATTCATGTGATCCTCATAAAATATGACAGATCCCTTTGGTTGGAGGGAAGTTTCCTCTGTGAGACAGGCAGATATGGCCATTGCATTAACATTGCTTTATCAATTCCTCTGTGATAGTGTGCATTACACCATGGTGATGATTTTGTTATGAGTGTGTCTCCCACAGTATTGTGATCTCCTGAAGAACTGGGATGTTATTTAACTCATCTGTTTCCTCAGAACCTAGCTCAGGGCCTGGTATGTAATAGATGATTATCAACTGAATGATGAAGAAATTAATGTCTCCAAACTAAATGTCCTCTATACTCCTTTATGCCCTTTCTATTCTATCTGTCCTTCTAGGCCCAGCTTAGGGTCTATGATATTATCCATATCTTCTAAACCTCTATAGAATCATAGAACCTCAGCCATATTCTTAAAGTGTATATATCTTATCTCTTCAGTCTACTAGGTTCTTGAGGGTAAAGATTGCATCTTAGTGTCCAAGGAGTCCCTTATGGGATCTAGGCCAGTTCTAGCCAGAGTGGGTGTACGGTGAATGCTCATGCCCATGTTCACATGGTTGCCTGCACTTTGGCAAGAGCTGGTAGGACAGGTTGGTGGCAGAGCCCAAGGTGTCTTGGCAGAGATTTAATTGGTAAGAAACAGAAAGAGCAGATGGCCAGGATCCTAGTCTTTACCTGGCTTATCAGTAAGTTCCTTTCACAATCACTGAAACTGTGTCTCATGGACACTTTTGCAGATGGGGAATTCCTTAAAGCTAGACAATAGCTCTCTGAAGTGATCACGCTTCAGGGCAAAAATTATCACTGCCACTTATTTGTGTAAAGAAGTGTGAACTAGAGGTTCATTGACAGGAAGGAACAATTATAAGGCTCATTGTCAGGAAGGAACAACTCTGTGAACCAGTTGGATGTGAAGAAAACAACAAATCAGGAAACTGGGACATTGAGCTAGTTAGTGAGTTGGTGAACTAATAAGTTAGTTTGCTTAAATAAGGGATTTAAATGTGATTAAAAGTAAATAAATTAGAGAGGATAATAACTCACAATTTTACCAAGTTCTCATCTCTTCTGAACCAACAATTCCACTATTGGAAATTTATTCTAAGAAAATAGTCCAAGACTAGGAAAAGGAACAACAGAAAAGTAGCCAAAGAAAGAGTAAACTGGATATAATGTAAATTTGGAATGCTGATAAAAAAGTGAATTAGATATAATGTAATTTTGAGATGCTGATATAAATGACAATATATTCACAAATGTACTATTTTGAAGCCATTTAGCTATGTCATTATAAATACTACATTGGAATTGCTCATTGTGTGATGCTTATGAAAAACACTAGAATGCAAAGTTATATTTGTGCTGCATGTCTAATACTGTGAGAAATACACATTTTTGGAAAGGACAGGAAAAAATAGAAATACGTGATTTATAAAGATATTAAACTTGTGGGTGGTTTTTTATTCCATAATCATGGTATTATGTTCTTTTATAATATAAAATTTTATGTTAATCAGATAACTAAAAGAAAAACACCTTAACAAATGGTATGTTGCACCCAGCAGTCATTTCAGAGACACTAAACATTTGATTTGCTCCTTTATATGTCCTCACCTTCAAAGATAGGTCCAGTTTAGATTTTTTCACTGATAACAAGTTTTAAATTGCATATTTGAAAGTCAGAAAGACTTTGGGCAAGTAGCTACAGGTATGGATATGGATATGGATGGAGATGTAATTTCCCTTGACAGGTAGACCTTTTGAGTCCTTTCCTTCATCAGACACCTTATGCAAAAGAGATGCCTATATATGAAGAGTGGAAAGATTATGAATATGTGGATTTAAATGCCCTTCAAAAATCTACGAGAGCTTAAAATTCAGGGAGACTACGTTTAAGGGATCCAAGTAAGGAAAACTCTTGGTCTTGTTTTCCAATGTTTCCCAGATACCTGGATACCACCTGTCTTTCCCAGGTTTCCTTTGTCAATTAGTCCATGGAGTTAGCCCACTAAACATCTTAACAATTGGAAAACCTAGACATATTTGAGCTGACAGAATATTAGCAATCTGTGTTCTCAATAAGTATGAAAGTCAACAATAAGAAGGGAATCATCACAACAAAAGCACCCCTTCTCCATCCTTAAAGACACAGTTTCTATCTTTCAGGAATCCTATTTCTCTAGTTCTCAGAAAGAAATTCTATTTATATTATTATCTAGATTGTTATTTTCAGTAATCTAAAAATGTGTCACCCAATAGAATAGCCAGTAGCCACATGTGTATAGTTAAATTTAAATCAATCAAAATTTAATAAAAAATAAAATAAAAGTTCCTCAGTCGCAGTAGCCATATTTCACAAGCTCAGTATCTGCATGCCCAGTGATTACCATTGGCAGCACAGACGTAGAACATTTCCATCCCAGCAGAAAGTTCTACTGGACAGTGCTGATCTGAAGGATTATAAAACAAATAGTTAACTGTATTCAACATGTATAAAATTGGAACATATTTTCATTAAAATGTAAATGAAAACAAATATAAAAATTCAAAAATTTAAACTACTTTTGATATAATTTAAAAAATATTGCTTCAAAAATATTTTGGATAGCAAAGATTATTAATTAAAATTTAAAAGGGAACTGAAAATAGGTTATAATTAATAGTTACAAAATTTTAAGTAAATACTATTTAAAATTTAATGAAATCTAATTCATTTTTTTTAGAAAGTTAAACTATTTATGATGCCAGTTTTTAATGCTCACTTAGCTGAAAATGTTATGAACCTGTATCACCCTGGTCATACGGATTATGTCTCAGCCTACATATATACAAATTTAAGAGTAAAATAAATTGTTTAATTTTGCAAAAGTGTTCCTCAGCTGCCATGCATAACTGTTGGAAATCCTTGCTAATTCAGAACGAGCTGGAGAACAAAGAAAATGGACACTTAGCACTACTTTCTTATCAAGGATCTATGACATTTATGCTATCTGAGAGGAAGGATTTGACAAGTTGTTTAATTTCTTTTTCCTAAGTGCCTTAACCATTGAAATCCTCCCTGTTCTCTGATGCAGTTTCCACCTGCAAAGTTGGTAGTGGAGCACACCCCAAACTTTCACAGCATCCAGACACAGTTGTCTTTTGTTTCAAGGACATAGGGCAAAAGATATGAAGATCTGAGGGCAGATAGTTTTGGTCATAGGTCTGGCTATGCCAGCTCTGAGTACCGGATCCTGAATGACAAAAGTGCCATGCCTTCCTCCAACATAGCTTTAAGTTTAGCTTCTATGAACTCCATATTCTCAGAAAACAATATGATATTTCATCCCTCCCACTTTGAATGTACTGTTCCTCTAACTAGAATGCAGTTTCCTCCTACCTATCTGGAGAAGCCTTAGTCATCCTTCAGGTTAGAATTCAAATGTCACCTCCTTAGTCACTTGTTCCTAGATTCCCCACATGGGGTTGGTCACAGCTTTCTCCGAGCCTCTAGAACTTCCTTCAGCCCTAAGTTAGAGCCCCATCATCACAGCAGACTATGGTGTTATTCTATATGTCCACCTTTCTCACTATAGATTGAGCTCCAGTGGAACAGAGGTCATTTCCTATTAAGCTCTGAATTTTCTCTGCCCCTAACCCCCAACCAAGCACCAAGCACAATGCCTAAGATACAGCAGGCTCTTAATAAGTCTTGAGTGTTGATGAATGAACAAATAAAAGCCAAGGGAGGATGATCTTGAGGACTTGGTTTCCTGGGAAGAGACTTGCCCTCAGCACCCACAGCCCACTTTGAGCAATGTCCCATCCATGTCATTGAGCCACTATCTGGGGCCATTGCACCACCAGGAACTTAAGGTGGGGCTGGTGTAAAAACAAACAAGGAAGACAAGGAGTGTGTTGAAACCTTAAAAATGTTCTATTCCTTGGTGTTCAAACTTGCCACGCCTTCTAAATCAGTTGGGTTTTTATTCTGGTTTCCTTAAAAGATCCATTGTAGGTACCAGGCTTTGGGATCAATGGAGACAGGGGGATGCACAGTTGGCTTCCATGTTTAGCTTTTCTCTTTGTGAGTGTGTTTGTCGTTCCAGACAGAGGAAACCCTGGCCTTCCCCTGTTTTAATTACCTAATTATTTTGACACTTTGGGCTGTTGCATCACCACAACACATTGTTTTGTCAGGATACTGCACTGGGGTGTACCTAGGCTTAGGCAGATGCAACTGACAGGAAGCAAGTTCTGACAGCCAGGGAAATGTTGGGCAGAGGAAGAGTTCCAGGGGAGGGTGGGAAGGGTGGTGAAAGGAAGAAAGAGGGAATGTTTGCTACAGTGAGAAGAGAATACCTTGGGAAAGGTAGCAGCCAGGTTAGCAAAACTGGATGTCTCTGTCTGAAAGATTCCCCAGATTGGTCTTTAAGGAGACAGTGCCTAAGCAGGCAAACTGGTATGCTTACAGGTCCCTGAAAGGAGCAAAATTAGAGAGCTCAGGTTGTCATTCTAGGGACTACATCTGACAGAGACATTCTTCACTCTAGAACTCACTTTCCTTTCTTTAGAAACAAGGCCAGATTTGAAATTTACCTGGAAAACCCCCAAATGCTCCTTAAACGCTCTAGAGACAAAATAGGAGAAAGAACCAAACAGTCATAAAGTCCTTCACAAATAGGACCATTCAAGCAGGATACTGAAAACAGCCATGGTCAGAGTATTTGTCAAAATTGGGTAACACAGCTCTAGCAAAGCACTGCCCAAGGAAAGTTTAATTCTAACCTTTAGTATTGTAGATGGAGGAACCAAAGAAGCAGACATTGTAGAGAAGCTAAAAGCATGACGATGCAGAAACTTGAGGTCAAAGCAGTGGGTTGCAGTGATATGAGCCTGGGGTGGGGCTCAGGACACCTGGGTTTTAGACAAACTCAGCATTTATTACTTTACATTATTACATTTATTACTTTACTAGATGTATCAACTGTAGAATAAAAGGATAAATCTCTGTGGGGTTCATGTCCCTTGAAGTGAGGATTCAGGGTTATACAGCAAGATCCTGGAGGCTACTGTTAAGTATGATAGATCTTCCCTGAACATTCATTTTGCCTGATGGCAAACACTTTAAAACATTATTTTTCATTCACAAGTTAATTCACTTGCCCACTAAATATTGTATTGTAGATGGAGGAACCAAAGAAGCAGACATTGTAGAGAAGCTAAAAGCATGACGATGCAGAAACTTGTTACATTTCAGGTACTGTTTTAAGCAGTTTTAATATCAAAATAAACATGGCTATTTTATGGACCAATAAGCATAATTTACATGATGTAAGGTAAACAAGGGTTCTTAAAATTATTTTTAATATACAGGGCACTTCTAGTTGTGTCCATCCACTCTCACCTCCAATCAAATAATGCGTATTTAGTGTACTTTGCCCCTGGGCACACTCCAGTGGATAGTTGTGCCAGGGGTCTTAAACACCTTTTCAGCAGATACAGCCTATACTGTCACAAGCACCTGGAATTAAGCAGATATTTGTTGTTGACAAGTTGGACATTCATATCCACCAGTCAAAAGTAAGGGATGGAAACTAACTTTTAATAAGTACTACTACCTGCCTAGAGGTAATAAGTGGATCAGCTTTTATAAAACAACGAGAGGCCCAGTGCATGAAATTCATGCACTGGTAGGTTCCCTAGTGACTGCTGGCTGCCAGCTTTGGTCTCTTTCCCTTCTTCCAGCCACCTGCCACTGCTGGGGCCTCCCTCCCTTCCCCCTGCCGGCCCCACCCCTTGGACGAACTCCCCGACTAACTCCCGGTCGAGGGGACAATTTGCATACTATGCTTTTATTATATAGGATTTCATGTGATCTTTATGACCATCCACCTGAAAAATCAGTGCCATTGCCCTCATTTGAAAACGGTGGAGAGGAAGCAGAAGCTCAGAGAGGTTTAGTTGTCTGTTCAAAGTCTCACTGCTAATAAATAGAAGAGACAAGATTTCATGCTGCCTTTCTCTGGCTCCAAACCAATTTTCTTCTCACTCTATGACTCCACCCTCTGAAGGTGATCATGTCACTTTTCCCCCTGATATCTCTCTCTGTCTCACAGCATAGCAATATTATTTTAAACTCAGGTGCTAAGGATATAGTATTAGAGAGAAGATGCACATGACCCAATCCACAGAACCACAGAATGTCAGAATTTGACAGGATGGTAGAGATCTTTCAATACCCCTGTTTGTAGAGAGGAAACCTGGACCCTGGGCTATAAAGCAAACATTTATGGGAAGAAGCTCTGATGTTGACAAGACATCAATGTCCAGATCTGCCCTGTATGCCTGGGACCCAGAAGTCTCTTAAACTTCATGAGATTCACTTTCTCCACAAAATAGTATTGAATGGTGATACAATGCCATGTGCTGAAGGCTATCATAAAGCCTATATAAAATCATGTATGTGCATAATTTTTAAACCCTAAAGTGCTACAGATGTCCATGACTCACCTCCCAGGACAGACCCAGGACTCAGATTAAGCATCCTGACTCCTGGTTAAATAGTCTTCCTACTGCCTCATGGTCTGGGATTCTCCTTGTTGCAGCAGAGAAGTTGCAGCTGCCTCACTAACCTTCAGAATAGACTCAAATCCTTTGCAAAAGGAGTGGATGACCACACACTCTTGTAACCTGAGAAAATGGAACCAGCCACCCATGGTCTATCCTTACCATAAAATGCCCCTGTGGGAGGAAAACACACAACACAAACAGCATGGTTAAGTGCCTGGGGGAAGCTGGGCACTGTATCCAGAACAGCGAATCACGGTCCCTGCCCTCCAGGAGAAAGTTCAGGCGAAGGGAGTTTCCCCAAAGGAGGTGACTCACTCAGGGAATGTCACTTAGATATGGCACCTGCCAGACCAAATCTGTTTTTATTACTACAACATAAAACCTATAAACAGTGGGAGCATGGTGTTTCCCCCACCTTCACCCCTCAGTTTCTCTGAGCTCATAGGCAGAACATTCTGCAGGGCTGTACCAAACATGCCCCATTGCCTCCAGCTCCTGAGGGTGGGGGAAGGGCTCTCCAAAGTTCCCCAAGTGCTGGCCTGCTATCACCACACCAATCCCAAGAGAAGAAATGTGCAAAACACTCACCCCCTCGTATCACTAGAGAAACCGAAGCCCAGAAATGACTCAACATCTGCCTGTGAATCAGTATGATAAATCACCAGAACCCAGGAATCCAGTCTCAGCTCCTGTTTCTCATGCTCAGCCACCAGGCCCTCCATACTCCATGCTTTGTAGCCAGGTTTTCATAGGCTAGTACACATTAATAGGCATTTTACACAATGTTGATCAGTGTCTAAGACACCAACTTACTTCTATCTGAGTTCCTGTTTTCTCGTCTATGAAATGCCGGGGTTAAAATTAGATGATCTCTCAGACGATTTATATTTCTATTTCCAACTTGTATGTTTAGGCAAGCTGAGTACCTTAGGTTGGTAAATGAGAATAATGAAAATAGAATTAGGAAAGTAGGGATCCCAAAGATTGATGAAGAACCTCCCATTGGGAGTGTGGGGGTGGGAGGCAGTTATAAATGAGAGAGGTGTGAGAGATAAATCCTGCCCTCACAGAGCTCACAGCCTGGGGCAAAGTAACATCCTCACCAAGAATGGAGATGATATTCTCAAGTGAAATAAGTCAGATGGAAAAAGTCAAGAAGCATATGATTTCACTCATGTGTGGGATATAAAACAGAAAGCAACAAAGACTCATAGACAGACAACAGTATGATGTTTGCCAGAGGTAAAGGGAGTTGGGAAGAGATAGGATAGGATAAAGAGGGTCAAATACATGGTGAATGAAGACTTGACTTTGGGTAGTGAACACACAATGCAATATACAGATGATGTGTTAAAGAATTGTGCACTGGAAACCTATATAAACTTATTAACCAATGTTACCTCAATAAATTTAATAAAATTTAAAAAAGAATAGAGATGAAAAGGCAGTGCTGCTCAGTGGAAAGAACCTCCCTAAACTTGGGAGTTGGGAGACCTGCGTTCCTCTGCAGAGGCTGACTTTGCTGGAGGACTGACACTGGGAAAATTATGTCCTTTCTCTGGACCTTATTGGTTTTAAGTCATAAATGTCCATTCTTCTACAATGTCATGTAAGGAAGGTCTCTTCCTTGATAGGGGTTGAGCAGGAAGATTCCTTCTCCTATTGCCAGGGATTCTTTCTTTAAAACATGAGTGTCATGGCTAACATTGCTTGTTATCTGCAGACTTTTTGAGCAGGCCATGGCCTTAGTCCTGACTCTGCATGTACAGAAATGTATAGAAACCTGAGTCTGTTATAGACCTTGATCTCTTCTAATTTTTTCAAACATGTCTCCTTGTCCTTCCTTTCATTAATATTTTAGGTCAGATAACTTGGAAGAGATTGGAAGAGACCTCAGGGTCTTCACATCTTGATCTTTCTCCATCTCCACATATACACATCCAGGCTATGTCTGAACAGCCCCAAGAGCAAGGGTCTCACCATCTTCCAAAGCTGCCAGTTCTGTCTGGGACAGTTCTATTTATTAGGAAAATTTTCAAAGGAAAGATGACAGCTTCTTGATTTAAAACCAACCTCAATGCTGGTGGGCAGCTCACTAGCTATTTCCTTGGGATCTGTCTCCAGCCAAATGGTTGGGTTTTCCCCAGGAGGAGTATCCTTCCACACAGGTCATAGGTGTGGGTGTGTTGTCTAGGCTGGTGTTCCCACCTCCAGTACTAAATCTTTACCTTTACATTTTAGGCTTATCTTGACCATTCAAAAATTCCATAGTAACTTGTTATATTTAAATAATGTTTGATTTTGAGATTCCTCCCCCCCGCCCACACTCCATTTTCTTTCAGAGAGTGCAACTCAGTGGTTAATTCCATACACTAATTTCATACACTTGATCAGGTTTAAGTCTCACCGTGATCCACGTCTAATTTAGGCATCCTCAGTAGTGGTGTTAGTTACTCTCTCTGAATCTCAGTCTCCTAGTTTGAAAATGTAATAATATTTACATCATAAGTCGGCAAATTGAATAAATAAATTAAATAGCTTAGATGAAGTGGTTGTCCTAGGAAGAGGTAGTTGTAAGGAGACCTACTTTTCCTTTCAGTTCAACTTTACTTAGCATCCAAATCCACCTCTCTGCAGCAGCTACCATCTCTTTAATCCTAGTTCTATCCTTTGGGACCATGCAGAATAGGCCTAAATCCCTCTTCCACGTGGCAACCTTTCAAATATTTCCATTTGACCACAACCCCTTCACATGGCAAAGGGCCTCACCAGAGAAACTGAGGTGGGATAAAAGGCATCCAGGGCCTCACCGCAATCTGGAAGGAGAACCAAGAAATGCTGACTTCTCTGGCCTGGAGTGACCACTCCAACATCTGCCTCCAAGAGGAGTGGGCTGAGCCAGGTCTCCTGGAAAACTCGATTCTGGCAACGCATGACATTGAAGTGTTGAAACATGCCACTTTGATGTAGCATTAGCTCATGATATTGCTTTCTAAATTTTCTTAATTTAGAAGAAAAGCACAGCTGCTAGAATTTTTAATACAATAATAAGTATGCTGGTGCAATAAAGGTTTTCAGGAAATTTTCCACAAGGGTTCTGCACTCAATTGTGTAACTTTTTAAAAAAGTATTCATGTAAATCTACTTTTTCCTATTATTCAAAACCGTCTTTTAAATTGTTTTCTAAACTTTCAACCTTTAAACTATTGAATCCTTGTGTGACTAATGTACCCGACTAGTTGAAACCATTTTTAAAACAAGACAGGATTTCGAAAATGAACAAATACTTAGACTGCATTACTGTATTTATTGAATGAAAATCCTAAAAAATCTACTGGCTACCTTTCTACCTGCTTGGAATGAGCTCACTGGATTAATGCAAAATATTATTCTCATCAGCCAGTCCCATAATGTATATCATAGGTAAATTTCCTGACTCTGGATGCTTTCATAATTGGACTACTATGACTAGAATTCCAGGGTTCTATTACGTTACTTTCTGTGCAATAATAAAAATTTCTCTATCTCATAGTAGAAAGCCTAAAAAAACATAATACATTTTATTTCTTCCTTTTTTCTTTACCAATCTCAATGCCCAATGCATTGATCACTTATCATGCAGGATCAATCTAGTAACTATGCTTATTAATCATCTTTATTTGCCTGCAAAATTTTTCACCTGGTGTTTGCCCAATAGATTCCAAGAATGCCCAGAAATTGAACCTTTCAGACTTCTGGACTTGGGACAGCCAGAGTTCTGGGCCAGTTGCCTCTAATAATAAGCAGCATTGTCTCTTTACCCCAGTACAGTAATGTGCTACATAATGATGTTTTGGTCAGCAACGAACCACATATACAACAGTGTCCCATAGGTTATAAAGGAGCTGAAAAATTCCTACCACCTGGTAGCTGTCCTAACATCATAGTACAATTCATTACTTCTGTGTCTGTGGTGATGCTGGTGTAAACAAACCTACTGTGTTGCCAGTCATACAGAAATATAGCACATACAATTATGTACAGTGTATAATAGTTGACAATGATCATAAACATGTTACTGGTTTATGTATTCAGCATACTATACTTTTCATCACATTTTATAGTGTACTCTTTCTATTTACAAATTTTTTTTGCTATGTAACAGTATGCCTGTTACACTGGCAGCAGCCTCATACATCTCATGTTACTGCATCTCTTGATTGTATCATTTCTCTTGTGCTTGATTGAATCTCATGTTGTTTTGTTCACCATCGTCCCTAAGCATTCACACAATGACAACATTTCTCAGAACGTATCCTAGTCATTAAGGGATGCATGGCAGTATAATAAAGAGATATTATTAGTTTCTTTGTGTGCTATGTCATGGAAGGGTTTAGGAAGCACTGAGCTTCATTATAAATTTTAGGCCTTTCAAAATGCACAGTATAATTTTAATATTGTGGAGACAATTGAGATTGGCCGCTTATACTTATGTGGAAACCTTTATTATTATTATTAATTATACTTCTTCTTCTTCTTCTTCTTCTTCTTATTATTATTATTATATGTATGTGGAAACCTTTCTCTTCCATGTGACTTGGTGACCATGAGTTGATCATCCCTGCCTCACTTCATTTGCCACCTGGAGAAGAATGGTTATAACTTAGAAGACTTGGTTACAAATCTAAGGATCTCTCATGTAAAATAGGCAAAATGTCACTACAACTCACTTCTCTCACTGCCCTGAAATAGGCCCTACCTCAGATCCCATTCATTCAACTCAACTGGAATTTCCTCAGAAGCCTTTTCTGACTCCTCACATTCCTTCACTCAAATTAGAAATAATATCTCTATTCTCAGAATGCCTGTAGCTCTGGTTCTGTTCTTTTGTTACAACATTTAGCAATTTTTTAATCGTGGCGTGGTCAGTCATATGGTCATAGCTCTACTGGAATGTAAACTTTTTTTGGGGGGGCGGGTAATGTCCATGTCTTACTTTCAATATTCCTTAAAACTTTCCTGACAGGACTTGACTTACACAAGAAAGGCACTCAATCAATAAACCAAGGACAAATTAACTTGACACTTCTTTTTGCTTGGGCCACAAAAAATATATATATTTGATTAGTTTGGAAATTTGAATTTCTCTGGGGGGACATTTTGGGAGGGTTTCAAAAATTTCTGAAAATTTATGGCAGCTTAGTTTTAATTTTAATACCATGATCTAGACAAAAACACATGAAAGCATTAAACTTTGCTGTTAAGCAGAGAAGTACAAATGAAAACAAATTTGAAGCACGGTTTTTATAAAAGTAGAAAAAGACTTTAGCAAATAGTCAATGCTTGAAAGAGTTGTGGTTAAAAGGGATAATGGCATTTTAAAATAACACACACACACACACAAAAAAATACACAATAGTATGCAAGAGTCATAAAGCTGCCCAGGCATATTTCCCTGGTCATCCCATTATAGGAATTTTAGAATTTATACAAAGGTAACAATTTAACAATAACAAAAACAAAAAGAAAAATATGCAAAATGTACACAATGCCACTCAATATACTAGCAAAAAGCAATCAAACAAACCAAAAATATCAAAAACAATTCAAATGTCTCAAAATAGAGGAATAGTTTTATTAATTATAAAACACTGTCAAAAATTATATTATCTAGTCATTAAAATACAAACTTTAAAAAGAAAATGTTTATTATATAATGTTAAGTAAAAAAAAAAATCAGGCCACAAAATGAAATGTGCATTATGCATGCATGATGAGGAAGACAAGAAATAGACAAGAATGTAAGTAAAAAAAAAAAGAAGAAGAAAGAAAAGCTAACACCAAAGAATTGAATATGGTGTAGGATTCTGGCTTGTTTTAAAGCCATTACATCATCTTTTCAATGACAGACTACATTTTAAGTAATTGAAAACAAAGTCTCATTAGCCTTGTCCTTGTATAAATTCCCAGAGAGAACACATTATTCTTATTTATGTCTACCTCTGCTACTTGTCTTTGATTTGGACCTGCTCCATCCTCTTCTCTCACTTCTCACTCACCTCACTAGACGGGAAAAAGGCCCTCACCAAACAAGGAAGCTAAAGGCACCAAGTTTAACAGAAGCTGTGTATCCAAATCAGCAAACATCAGAGGACAAGATCTGATACTGTGCCCCCACTGTTGCAAAGGCAGACCCAGATTCTTCAATGACCACAAGTGGCCTCGGTTTAATAACTTTTGCCAACAAGGCACAATGTTCCCATCCTCAGAAATAGTCCCCGGCAGAGTTTCCAGGGGCCCATAAAAGTCTGCACTCTTGGAAGAATGTGACAACTCTGGCATCAAACACAGATTCGTCATTTTCTATAATAAGAGAATGTTCAGTTGCATCAGGCTTTTTTAGCAGGGCCAACATTTAGTAAAATTCTGAGGTTGGCAAAGTGAGTTTTTGCCTAGCCCAAGACTTCTTTCCCTGTCTCCAGATGATCAATAAAATCACCTCACGTTACAATTTACAAAGAGCCCTTTCACATCCAATTTCTCACTTGAGTCTTGTGTCTGCCCAGTGACGTCAGTGTTATTATTAACTTCACTTTTTAGAAGAGGACACTGAGACCAGGGAAGTGAAAAGACTTGTGGAAGGCAACACAGCAATCAATGACTGAAAGGGAACACAGTCCAGTCCTGACTCCTGCTCAGTATGCTTCCACTCTCCCTACATACTGCCCCTTCTCCCAGCCCAGGGGAAGCGCTGACCCAGTCCACCTACTCAACCAGTACTGTGTGCTACCACCCCAAAGATACCTGTGTGTTAAAGGAAGACAGAAAGACAGTATGTGACCTGTAAGAAGGAAAAATCAAGTAGGGTTCCTAAGAAGATGCTGAACTAGCCTGACATACCGGTTTCTTCCCCTGAGATCAACTCAGAGGAACTACAAAGGAAAAACATTAAGTTACAGAGAAAGCTATGAGACCTCCTTGGAGGGACAGAAGCTGTTTTTCTCTGGCATGTAGGTGTGACTGGAATGGCCCAGTTAAGGCAGAGGGTATCCATGCTGCTGTGTGAAGATAAAACAAGGAGCTGTTGCTTCTTAGGGTCTTTATCTCACCTCCATTCCCACCCCCACTGCCTTAGAACAGACAGGGCCAGAGCTTACATCTCTTGAACAAAATGCATCTCAAGTGTAGAACTAAGGCAGTGCAGAAGCCCTGCACCTGAGTGGAGGTGGGGAAAGTACACAAAGATGGATTGGTCTAAGGTGGTCACTGGCCTACTTTTTCCTTCTAAACCCCCAGGGTTGGTGGATCACAATCTCCTCTTATAGATACTAATTCATCCTAAAGTAAAGAACACATTTGAGGAGCTGTTAGGCATATTCAAATTAGGTGTGGTGAGGAGTGATTAACTCTGGTTTCCTGATGCCTAGAACCTTCCACTAGAGTTTCATCCTCCATCCTCATTTGAACATGCTGGTGTCAATGCAGATCGAGATCTGGCCTTCAGTCCTTACACCATCAGCACTGCTGTACAGACTAACCATAACCTCAGAGGAATGGAAACTCATGGGTAAAAATGGAAGCACTAATATTTTCAAAGAAAAACAACAAACTGAGTTACAATTCCATGGAACCAGAGGTATTAGAACTGACAGATCAAAGACTTACATACATTTTAAAGAATTAATTTAATTTTTTATACTTAAAAATGAGGGATGATATTAGCAATATAAAACGAAAACAAGAAACCATAAAAGGAATCAAATAAAAATGTTAAATATGAAACTGTAATAGTTGAGATAATAAACACAATAGATAGTAATTAGTAGAAAGAATTTGCCTGAGGAATGCACAGTGAACTAGGGGATCAGATTGAGGAATTCTTAGCAGAAAGTTAGTTTAAAAATAAAAAAATATGGACGTTAAGGTATAAAAGGCAAAAGTAGTCCCAGAAAAAAAATAAAGATAGATAGAAATGGAGAGGAAATATTTGAAGAAATAATGGAGGTAATTACTACAGAATTAATGAAAGATAGAATGCTTCAGATCAAAAGGAATCATAGACAATAAAAAAGAAAAGATAAGAGAAATCATACTCCTAAATGTACAGTATGTTGAAATTTAAGAATATCGACGATAAGGTAAGACATTAAAAATTTGCAGAGAGAAAGAAAGAAGATCACTTACAAAGGAATACGAGTAATATTGATATCAAATTTTTCAGCAGTATTCAAGAATGTAAGACAGAAAGAGAAGTATTTTCAAAATTTTGAAAGTATAGAATTTCATATCCAGCTAAACTTTCATTCAAATTAAAGACATATTAAAATACTCTTAAGAGATCCGACTTTCAGAATATTTGCCATGCAAAGATCCATATATAAAAAATGTTTTAATAACATACTCATATATGAGAAACAAATCTAAGAGATGACGGAAGAAATATGTGAAGTAAAAGTGATAAAATATCTTTGTAAAGTTGTTGTTTTATTAAAAATAACTGAGACCAAAGAAAAGAGAAAGCAAAAGAATATACATAAAAAACAAGATTAGATATATACAGGAGAGAGACCAAGATGGCGGCATAGGTAAACACCGGAGACTGCTACCGCAAACAACCACTTCAAAAATACAACTTAAAATAATAAACAGAAGCCCTAGCCAGTTTGGCTCAGTAGATAAAGCATCAGCCTGCAGACCAAAGGGTCCCAAGTTTGATTCTGATCAAGAGCACATACCTCGGTTGCAGGATCCTCCCTAGCCTGGGCCCTGGTCGGGGCTCATGCAGGAGGCAACCAATCAATGATGTGTTTCTCTCACATCGATATTTCTCTCTGTTTTTCCCTCTCTCTTCCACTCCCTCTAAAAATCAATGGAAAATATCCTTGGGTAAGGACTAAAAAATATATAAAAATAAATTAAATTAAAATAAAATAATAAACAGAGGAATAAAAAACAATATGATAAATTGAAATAATAAACTAATAGAGTAGAAGAAAGTCCTAATATATGAATAACTACTATAGATAAAAATGAGCTAACTTACCAAATAAAAAATAATAACCAGATATTTACTATTCTCTAGACAAATACTAAAGCAACATACATGCACAAGATGAAAATAAAAGGATGAAAAATGGTTAATCAGGCAAGTGGAACAAAATAAAGCAGGTCTCAACATAATATTTTCAGATAATATGAAGATCACAACCTTAATAACAAAACTAGCAAAGAGCTGTAAGAAAAAAAATTACGTACTATGCCACTTACTGCTATAGATGTGAAAATCCTAAAGAGAGCTTTAGTAAACCCAATCCGGTAGTGCATCAAAATGATCACATATCACACTGGGCTTTCCCCAGGTATCTGAGGATAATTTTAACATTAGAAAATCTATAAGCATAATCCACTAAATAAGCTAAATATTGATAATACAATAGGAAAAGAGAAATTAGAGGCTTAAGAATTGAAAATAAAGAAATAAAATTACCATTATTTTAAGATGATGTGATTTCTTTGACCCACTTTCATAGTTGTTTTTGGTGAGGTTAGTCATGGCTGGAACAGGAGTTTATAAAACCTCTTAGAAAAACAGCTTGATATTCTCTTGTAAAATTAAACTTTATGGACCCTATAAGCAAGTCTATTCCTATGATTATGTTTCAGAAAAACCTTCGCATATGTATACCAGAAATTGCAGCCTGGCTCACGTGGCTCAGTGGCTGAGCATCGACCTATGAACCAGGAGGTCATGGTTTGATTCCTGGTCAGGGCATATGCCTGGGTTGCAGGCTCAATCCCCAGTGTGGGGCATGCAGGAGGCAACTGATCAATGATTCTCTCTAATCATTGATGTTTCTCTCTCTCTCCCTCTCCCTTCCTCTCTGCAATTAATAAAAATATATTTTAGCCCTAACCAGTTTGGCTCAGCGGATAGAGCGTCGGCCTGCGGACTGAAGGGTCCCAGGTTC
>NW_005368456.1:1049698-1052034 GCF_000412655.1 Myotis brandtii | reverse complement strand
ATTTTAAAGAATTAATTTAATTTTTTATACTTAAAAATGAGGGATGATATTAGCAATATAAAATGAATACAAGAAACCATAAAAGGAATCAAGTAAAAATGTTAAATATGAAACTGTAATAGTTGAGATAATAAACACAATAGATAGTAATTAGTAGAAAGAATTTGCCTGAGGAATGCACAGTGAACTAGGGGATCAGATTGAGGAATTCTTAGCAGAAAGTTAGTTTAAAAATAAAAAATATGGACGTTAAGGTATAAAAGGCAAAAGTAGTCCCAGAAAAAAAATAAAGATAGATAGAAATGGAGAGGAAATATTTGAAGAAATAATGGAGGTAATTACTACAGAATTAATGAAAGATAGAATGCTTCAGATCAAAAGGAATCATAGACAATAAAAAAGAAAAGATAAGAGAAATCATACTCCTAAATGTACAGTATGTTGAAATTTAAGAATATCGACGATAAGGTAAGACATTAAAAATTTGCAGAGAGAAAGAAAGAAGATCACTTACAAAGGAATACGAGTAATATTGATATCAAATTTTTCAGCAGTATTCAAGAATGTAAGACAGAAAGAGAAGTATTTTCAAAATTTTGAAAGTATAGAATTTCATATCCAGCTAAACTTTCATTCAAATTAAAGACATATTAAAATACTCTTAAGAGATCCGACTTTCAGAATATTTGCCATGCAAAGATCCATATATAAAAAATGTTTTAATAACATACTCATATATAAGAAACAAATCTAAGAGATGACGGAAGAAATATGTGAAGTAAAAGTGATAAAATATCTTTGTAAAGTTGTTGTTTTATTAAAAATAACTGAGACCAAAGAAAAGAGAAAGCAAAAGAATATACATAAAAAACAAGATTAGAAGTCTATGATGAAGCAGAGGAAGGCCAAGGGACATCAGATAATATTAATGTCTTTGTCTTACATGTGAGAAGACATAGTCAACTTTAAAATAATAAACAGAAGCCCTAGCCAGTTTGGCTCAGTAGATAAAGCATCAGCCTGCAGACCAAAGGGTCCCAAGTTTGATTCTGATCAAGAGCACATACCTCGGTTGCAGGATCCTCCCTAGCCTGGGCCCTGGTCGGGGCTCATGCAGGAGGCAACCAATCAATGATGTGTTTCTCTCACATCGATATTTCTCTCTGTTTTTCCCTCTCTCTTCCACTCCCTCTAAAAATCAATGGAAAATATCCTTGGGTAAGGACTAAAAAATATATAAAAATAAATTAAATTAAAATAAAATAATAAACAGAGGAATAAAAAACAATATGATAAATTGAAATAATAAACTAATAGAGTAGAAGAAAGTCCTAATATATGAATAACTACTATAGATAAAAATGAGCTAACTTACCAAATAAAAAATAATAACCAGATATTTGCTATTCTCTAGACAAATACTAAAGCAACATACATGCACAAGATGAAAATAAAAGGATGAAAAATGGTTAATCAGGCAAGTGGAACAAAATAAAGCAGGTCTCAACATAATATTTTCAGATAATATGAAGATCACAACCTTAATAACAAAACTAGCAAAGAGCTGTAAGAAAAAAAATTACGTACTATGCCACTTACTGCTATAGATGTGAAAATCCTAAAGAGAGCTTTAGTAAACCCAATCCGGTAGTGCATCAAAATGATCACATATCACACTGGGCTTTCCCCAGGTATCTGAGGATAATTTTAACATTAGAAAATCTATAAGCATAATCCACTAAATAAGCTAAATATTGATAATACAATAGGAAAAGAGAAATTAGAGGCTTAAGAATTGAAAATAAAGAAATAAAATTACCATTATTTTAAGATGATGTGATTTCTTTGACCCACTTTCATAGTTGTTTTTGGTGAGGTTAGTCATGGCTGGAACAGGAGTTTATAAAACCTCTTAGAAAAACAGCTTGATATTTTCTTGTAAAATTAAACTTTATGGACCCTATAAGCAAGTCTATTCCTATGATTATGTTTCAGAAAAACCTTCGCATATGTATACCAGAAATTGCAGCCTGGCTCACGTGGCTCAGTGGCTGAGCATCGACCTATGAACCAGGAGGTCATGGTTTGATTCCTGGTCAGGGCATATGCCTGGGTTGCAGGCTCAATCCCCAGTGTGGGGCATGCAGGAGGCAACTGATCAATGATTCTCTCTAATCATTGATGTTTCTCTCTCTCTCCCTCTCCCTTCCTCTCTGCAATTAATAAAAATATATTTTAGCCCTAACCAGTTTGGCTCAGCGGATAGAGCGTCGGCCTGCGGACTGAAGGGTCCCAGGTTCAATTCAGGTCAAGGGCATGTACCTTGGTTGTGGGCA
>NW_005368456.1:1046306-1049631 GCF_000412655.1 Myotis brandtii | reverse complement strand
TATATTTTAAAAAATGAAAATGCAGGTAAGAATGTTTATAGTACTACTATACATATCAACAAACAAAATTACTATTAATAGGGCAGTTGATAAATTAACTATGGCATATTCAAATTAAATAAATAACAACTACAATAAACAATATGGACAAGTCTTCACAATATAATATTAATTAAAAAGTATAAATATCAAAGTTATTTGTGCATCATATTCTTTTTATGATATTAAAATATTAATAAAATATACTTTTAAGGAATACATATAGATGAGCTAAAACTATTTAAAAAGGAAAGCTAAGGAATAATGAATACAAGATTTATGATGGTGGTTCCTTTGGGTTGGGGTGCCAGGGGTGGAGTAGGGGAAGACCACAGTCGTAGATGTGCCCAAGTTACTCTCAAAGTCCTTGTTTTCACGTTGAATGTCACTCATGAATGCTAATTACATTAGATCAACTAAGTATATAGATACAATACTGCCACACATGAAACAAGGATTATGATTTATCCAGTGCTAAGTCCCTGAGATCTAAGAGAAATAATTCAAATGGGAGACTTCAGGCACTGAGACCCTGGAAGTGGAGATTTCTCTGAGCACAAGATGTTTGAGTCGTGCATTTTATTGGCCATTTGCTCCATTAGCCCCGGAGGTCTGCCTAGTTCCTTAAATATTGGTACTAGCCCTAGCCAGTTGTTTCAGTGGGTAGAGCATCGCCTAGGAACTGAAGGGTCCCAGGTTTGATTCCGGTCAAGGGCACCTACCTCGGTTGCAGGCTTGATCCTTGGCCCTGCTTGGGGTGCCTGCGGGAGGCAACCAATCGTCGATGTGTCTCTCTCACATTGATATTTCTCTTTCTGTCTCTCCCCTCCTTTCCACTCTCTCTAAAAATCAATGAAAAAATATCCTTGGGTGAGGATTAACAACAACAAAACTGGTACCAAACCAGTTATAAAGATCATGGGCAAAGACCCTAAATTTCCATGCTCAGACACCATAACCTTAGCCAGAGGCAGGCATTGGCTTCTCGTGCAGCAGTAGTTTCCTCACCAGCCTCCTTACCTAAGCTCCACCCTCCTCTGCTGTTCTCCATACTGCCTCCAGAATGTTACTGCTAAATTGCAAAGCTGACCAGTTTACTTTCCCTACTTCATTATCTTTAGAATTAAGTCTGTGCCTGGGTATTATCAGACCTCAGTGACCTTTCCCTGGCAAAACAGCTCCACATATTCTCTAATCCCTTAATACTTCCTGCAGTCTCACACCCCCCTGTCTGCTCGTGCTGCTCAGTCTATCTGCAGTGCCTTTATATCCTTATCTGTTGACATTTCACTCATTACCAAATCTTAGTTCCCCTTCTTCCTATTCTCTGAAGGCTTGGAGGGAGAGATCAGTGGGCAGGGAAAGTGTGATTATCCAGATGCTCAGGAATAACTGTAGCTTTAACAGGGAATAGTTTAGACAGGTAAAGTCAGTGACAGAGCCTGCATATTAAATCCGGATTACAACAGTCCTGATTCTGTGTGAGTAGGGCCAGCCTGGTGGGCCTGGAACTGCTCTCTTTCCCCATCTCTCAGAGGTGATTTCTAGGGGTGGTGCTGTGGAAGAGCGTGGGCTCTAAAGTCAGACTAACTTGAATCAGTCCTGGATGTACCCTTTAAAATGCATCAAAACTATGGGGTTTTAAATGTTAACACTGAAAAATGAGAGAACAATTTGAATGGTGCATGATTCTGCCCATAATTTGACTAAGTTAGTGGATGCACTCCAGTGAACTTGAGATGATACACCAGAATCTGTTGCTTACGCCAAGCCACATAGACTGTACTTTACCAACAAATTAAAGGACTTGCAAGGTAGTTATGACTGTGATCAGTGTTTACCTTAGATTTTGAAATCCTAACTCCTGGGTGAGATGCGTATGAGCTATGGGACTTTGGACAAGCCTCTCAGTCTCACAGAGTTTTGATTTCCTTCCTAAATACTTTGAGGAATGTAGCAGGTTGTATTTTTCAAAGGTGGTCACAGCAACATCTGCCCTCCCACCTGAGCTCTCTTCCCTCAAAAAGTTGATCTATGTCCCTTCCCTGGAATATGGGTGGACTGGTGACTTGCTAAATGAATAGAGTGAAGCAAGAAAAAAAAACCCACAAAAAAACAATATGACTTCTCCAGATCTAGGTCACAAAAGGTGACCTAGCTTCTACTTTTATTTTTATGGAACAATTGATTTTGGAGCACTGAGCCTTCAAATAAAAAATTCAAATACCCGAGACCACCATGAGGAAGCCCAGGTCACAAATAGAGGCCACATATAGGTCTTCGCATCCCAGTAGACAGACCGTAGCCACTGCCAGACATGTGACTGGTGATGTCTCCAGATGCTTTCAGTCCCCGGCTGTTGAGCCCCTCTGCTTTTGCATCTTCCAGCCAAGGTCCCAGACATCATGGAGCAGAAACAAGCTGTCTCTTGCGACCTTTCTGAATCTCTAACCCATAGAATCCATGTTCATGCTAAAAACTGTTTTATGCCACTAAGTTTTGGGGTTGTTTTTAAAGCAGCAATAAGAATGGAGTCAAAGATTTCTCTGAGGACTGCATAAAATAATTTGCATAAAGTGCCTGATACAAAGCATGGGCTCAGAAAATGGTAAGTGGTACCACTATCATGTCCTCTGCTGGCCAAATAGAACGTGCTATTTGGGCCTCAGGCTTCTCTTTAGGAATACCTGCCTCAGTAACTGAAAAGTTTGTTGTATGGATCAAATAGGATGATACACGTGAAAGTGCTTTGGAAACTGTAGGGCTCTCTACACATCAAAGGAATTCTTACACTAAAGGCTCAGGAGAGGAGGGTACTCTAATGATCCTTCAGTGGCAGCCAGTGTCTGAAATCCTTAGATCAAAGCTCCTTGGCCTGAGGCCTCAAATTTGCTCCCTGTTAGAGATCATTAACTTCAACCACTCATCCAATAAGCTCTTATTAAGTATCTACTACAAGCAGAAAACTGTTAAATGTTCGAAGTTTTCTGAAGAAGTTCGGGTATTCAATTGAGTCCTCTAAGAAAATTCTGGAGAGCTACAAGAAGAAGAAATAAACATAATGCCAGGAACACAGAGGCTTTCTGCAAGGATATGTTTTTCAGGAGTGGCCTAAAAGTGAAGGAGGAGAGATCAGGTTTGAGAGCCTGCATTTTGCCAGGTACTGTGCCAAGTTCTTTACATACACTGAGTGGCCAGGTTATTATGACCACCTGACGTTTGTAGGCAAATTAGCTATAATTTCGTGCTGAAGTTGCTAGAGGGCCAGACCATTATAAATAGGGAA
>NW_005368456.1:1030298-1045624 GCF_000412655.1 Myotis brandtii | reverse complement strand
ATTCATTGGACCACATGACTTTTTTCCAATGCTCGACTGTCCAATCCTTGTGTTCCTGTGTGAATTGGAGATGTTTTATCTTGGTAACTGCAGACAGCAAAGGTGTTCGAACAGGCCCGTGGCTTCCATATCCCATATAATGCAGTGTACGGCTAATTTGCCTACAAACATCAGGTGGTCATAATAATCTGGCCACTCAGTGTATATTGTCTTTCCTTCAGTTCTCACAATGAGTTTTATGAGATGGGTTATTTATTAGTTGCCTTTACAAGTGAGAAAATAGGTGCTTGGGGAGATTAAGAATCTGAACCAAGGTCACAACAGTAGTAAGTCAGCACTGAAATCCAGGTCTGGAGACTCTCCATCATGTTACTACTTTTGAATATACATTTCAGCCTCAAAGAATTATTTCTCCAAGCAGTATACCAAAAAAGTCCTCATCTGAGATTCAAATGTTGCCTATTAAATAATAACATTTCTGTACAATTAATTTTCTTCTGAAGTTTTATGGTAAAATAATTAATGCTCATAATATCTTATTAGCACAGAGCTTTAGCATTTATAGAGCACCTTCACATCTTTTCCTTCCTTGGTTCCCCAACAGAGCTCTGTGGGGAGACATAATGTTAAACCTAAGGTCTCACAGACAATAAGTGAGCAAAGGATTGCACTTTAGTTTGCTGCTACATTGTAGGAGGAATAATAAGTGTTTCTTTAATGGTGAGTATTTTGTCTCGTCTTGAGTGTCACATGATTTTGAACATCATTAAAAGTTTTATAAAGGTTGGCCATAATGTTCAAGATTTCTTCCAAATCATGATGACTCATTCCATCATTGATACAATGTAAATCTCATGACACAATATACATGCACATTGTGAACAAGAAATGGAAAGATATTTTAAAATCCATTTAAAAATATATATTTTTGATCATTTCAATTATTTTTTGTTGACTTTCTATCAGCTCAGGTTAGTTGTTTACTTACTGCATGTTCCTTGAAATGTCACTACGAGAGAGTTTTTTTTTACAAGGAGTAGAAGGGTAAGTTCTTCCATTTCCTTGTTTGGTTGTGCTTTCAGAATAGGTATTTTCTTCAATCTATTGCTTGTCGAAATCTTTTAAGGGAGAAATCATTTTAACTCATTTAAGTTCACTCTGAAAAGGCTAGTTTATTGAAACTGAATAATATATTCCATAGATACACTTGATGGGACGCATGTAAACTTAAGAATGTCACAATACACTGACAGCCTAAGAAAGAATGAATGTGATTGCCCAGTCATTCAGCTCCCCTTCCTCTCTTCAGGACATCTCAGGTATGTAACAAGGATGCAATTGTCTCATGGATATATAGACACCAATGTGGGTAGCAGTGCCATCCACTTATAAACATTGGTAACATTTTCTTTCTTTTTTAGATTTAAAATATAAAAATAGAAGTTCTTGGTGGTTACACAAATCTACACATGTAAAAAAGTTGCATATAGAGTCAGGTTACACAAATCTACACATGTAAAAAAGTTGCATATATATATACAAACACACAAATAAGTGTAAGTAAAAATTGGGAAAATATGAACAAGTTCTATGGACTATACCAATGTTGATTTCTTTCTTTTGTTACTGAAGTATAGTTATACAAGATTCTAACAGTAAGTGAAGGCCACAATGGGGTCTCCTTTAATTTTGTTTCTGCAACTTCCAGTGAATCTATAATTATCTCTAAAGTTACAAAAATAGAAGTTCTAATACACTTTTGTATATTAGATCTAGTGGATTGTAAAAAACTGCCAAATTATCTTCCAAAGAGGCTCTGCCATTTTACATTTCCACCAATAAAGAATGAGAATTCCTTTCGTTCTACATCAAGCATGTCAAACTCAAAGGCTAACACGAGCCAAATAAACAAGGTTTAAGTTTATATGAGCTGCAAAAAAACAAAAGCTTCAATTTTCATAGCGAATCATTAACATAAAATAATAGATAATTTTAATAAAAATTAATATTTTTTCTTGAACATTAATTTACCAGACACTGAATAACTGCATATATTAATAAGTGTAATGCAAATAAACCTATTTTTCTTGTTCTCAGAAAGCAAAATATTTCCTGTTGTGCACACCAAACAAGTCAGTACAAGACTAATGACGTAGCAATCGGCTGCTAAAATGTTTGCTGCTAGTATTAGTGGAGAAAAATGGTGCACCTGCACTCAAGACATGTAAGGGAAATGAATGTAACACGATTAAAATAATCAGTCATTAGTGAACATTTTAGTTTGTTATTAACAATTACGTATAACAGGATATTGTAAAAATTAAGTTACGAAATTTTTATTAAAATGTTTCTTATATACCATTATATTGGCTGAGTTGCAAAAATATTCATGTGGGCCATGAGTTTGACATGCTTGTTCTACATCCTCATTAGCATTTGTTGTCAGTGTTTTGAATTTCAGCCATTCTATTAGGGTATGTAGTGGGAGTTTATTGTTTTATCTTTCAATTCCCTGATGACATATGATGTGAAGCAATTTTTCATATACTTACTTGCCATTTTGTGTATCTTCTTTGGCAAAGGGTTTGTTCAGGTATTTTGTCCATTTTTTAATTTATTAGTTTGTTTTCTTATTTTTGAGGGTTTTTTTGGTATATTTTGGATAGCAATGCTTTATCAAAGATATGTCTTTTGTGAATATTTTATTTCAGTCTGTGACTTGTCTTCTCATTCTCTTGACATTGTCTTTCACAGAGCAGATATTTTTAATATACATGAAGTCCAACTTCAATTATTTTTTTTTCACTGATCATGTCTTTGGTTGATCATTTTTTGTTGTATCTAAAAAGTCATCGAGATACCCAAGGTCATTTAAATTTTCTCCTATATTATTTTCTTAGAGTTTTACACTTTACATTTAGGCCTATGGTCCATTTTGAGTTAAAATTTATGAATGGTATAAAGTCTGTATCTATATTCATTATTTTTGCATATGGATGTCCATTTTTCCCAGCATCATTTGTTGAAAAGACTATCTTTGCTCCATTGTATTGCCTTTGCTACTTTGCAAAAGATCAACTGAGTATAGTTATGAGGATCTATTTCTGGGCTTTCTATTCTCTTCTATTGATCTATGTGTCTATTCTTTTACCAATACCACATTATCTCAATTACCATAGTTTTAGAGTAAGTCTTGAAGTTGGGTAGTATCAGTCCTTCTCCTTTAATATGAGTTGGATATTCTGAGCCTTTTGCTCCTCCATATAAATGTTGGAATTGGTTTATCAATATCCACAAAATAACTTGCTGGAAATTTGATTGGGGTTATATGGAATCTGTAGATCAAATTGGGAAGATTGAACATCTTGATAATATTGGGTCTTACTGCCCATAAACATTGACTATCTAAATATCTTACATTAGAGTTTTGTTGTTTTGTTCATATAGATCTTGTACATATTTTTTAGATTTATGCCTAAGCATTTCATATTTTTTGGAATGCCAATGTAAATAATAGTGTTTTTAACTTCAAATTTTACTTGTTCATTACTGGCATATAGAGAAGTGATTGAGTTGTCAATTAATCTTGTATCCAGCAACTTTCCTATAATTACTTATTAGTTCCAAGACTTTTTTCTTATTGTTAATGATTTTTTCAAAACTTCTACATAGACAATAATGTCAACTGAGAACGAAGAGAGTTTTATGTCTTTCTTCCCAATCTGTATACATTTTATTTACTCTCATGTCTTACTGAATTAGCAAGGACTTCCAGTATGATATTGAAAAGCAGAGGTAAGAAAGTACATCCTTTCTTTGTTCCTAATCTTTTTTAAAATTTATTTTAAACACATAAAAATGCAATAACCTTTTAATTTAAAATAAACTTTAAAAACTTATAGCCATTTCCCCCCATTTGTTCTTTATTAAAAATTTATCTTTACTGTTAAAAGTATTACAGATGTTTCCTTTATTTTTTTTTTTATTCTCATGATCCCTTCCACCCTGCACCATCTCTCCTAAGCCAGGCCAAGGGACCCCACCGGGCAGTGGGCCCTTTTAATTTAAAATAAACTTTAAAAACTTATAGCCATTTTCCCCCATTTGTTCTTTATTAAAAATTTTTTACTGTTAAAAGTATTACAGATGTTCCCCTTATTTTTTTTTATTCTCATGATCCCCTCCACCCTGCACCATCCCTCCTAAGCCAGGCCGAGGGACCCCACCGGGCAGTGGGCCCCTAGTATGCATATAAGTTCCCTGGTTAATCTTTCCCCACCCACCCCCATCCCCACCTTCCTCTGAAATTTGTCAGCCTGTTCTATGATTCTATGCCTCTGAATCTATTTTTGTTCATCAGGTTATATTGTTCATTAGAGTCCACAAATGAGTAAGATCATGTGATACTTACCTTTCTCTTACTGGTTTATTTTACTTAGCATAATACTCTCCAGGTCCATTCATGCTGTTGCAAATAATAAAAGAGTTCCTTCTTTTTAACTGCCACATAGTATTCCATTGTATAAATATACCACAGCTTTTTTATCCACTCATCTGCTGATGGGCACTTGGGCTGTTTCCAAATCTTAGCTATTGTAAATTGTGCTTCTATAAACATAGGGGTGCATATATTCTTTCTGATGAGTGTTTCAGGTTTGTTCCTAATCTTAGTGGTAAAACTTTGTGTTTCTCTTCACAAAGTATGATGTTAGCTGTAGATGTTTGTAGACATTGTTTATCAAGTTAAGGAAGTTCCCCTCTATTCCTAGATTGCTGAGAGTTTTGATCATGAATGGGTGTTGAATTTAGCCTTTTATTATGTTGAATTACATTAATTTATTTTTGAATATTGAACAAGTCTTGCACATCTGAAATAAATACCACTTGGTCAATGTATATCATTCTTTTTATACATTGTTGAAGTCGATTTACAAATATTTTGTTGAGGTTCTTTGCATCTATGTTTGTTAAAGTTATTATTGGTCATAGTTTGCCTTTTCTTTGTCATTGATATTGGTTTTGATATTGAGGTGAAGTTGGCCTCATAGAGTGAGTTAAGAAATATCCCTTCTGCTTCAATCTCCTGGGAGAGATTGTAGAGAATTGATACAATTTCTTCTTTAAATGTGTTGTAGAATTCACCATTGAACTTACCTGAGCCCCATTTTTATAAATTAAAAAATTACTGAGATATTTATAGATTCACATGCAGGAATAAGAAATAATACAGAGAGATCTTGTGTGCCCTTTACCCAATTTCACCCAATGATAACATCTTTCAAAACCATAGTACAATGTCACAACCAAGATTTGACATTGATACAATTCTCCTTAGTTATATCTCCCATTTGTGAATATATTTAGTTCTGTACAATGTTATCACATGTGTGAGCTTGTTATCGACTACCATAGTCAAGATATAGAAAAGTCCAGATTTTTAAAAATACTTTCTGAAGCAGTCTGGATACTACATTACTAAGTGACAAACACTCAATGAATATTTATTAATGCATTTTCTTAGGAGATTTCATTTATTACAACTCACAGGTGTTTTTTAGGATCTCCTTTGCTCTATTGTCCCTAAAAGCAGCTCCATAAGCCATTGGAGAAGGCCACGGTTGACGGCATTATTTCTGCATCTGAATTGCAGAATTCAGTATTTTGTACATGTCCTATACACATCACATTTTAACTGTTAGAAGTTGATAAATATGACCTTCCTTCCCCAGGTGAAATCACCTACTTACATTTACAGGACCAAGGGATGGCACTTCATATTGATGACAGTCAACAGGATAAGTATCATGTTCAACTTGACTTTTGAGATTCTAAGACATAGTTATATCTACACAGTATATTGATGGTTTTGAGGAAAAAGTACCACATAATATAATTTATTTTTTTCATTAAACAATTTTGGACAGATGATTATGTGTCACTTTTGATAGGGATACAAAGATGATTTGAACAAAGAATTTTTATCCTTAAAGAATTAAGGATAAGCCAGTCAGAGAAAGACAAGTTACACATGATCTCACTCATATGTGAAATCCAATAAATAAAATAAACTGATGAACAAAATAGATCCAGAAACATAGAAGCATGAAACAGACTGAGGAATCTCAGAGGGAAGGGGAGAGGGGGGACAAGGAGAGATGAACTAAAGAACTTACATGCATATATGCATAATCCATAGACACAGACAATAGTCTGAAGAAGGTCTGGGAGGGGGAGGTGAGTGCAGGGTGGAGGTGGTTGATGGAGAAAAAGGGGGATATCTGTAATACTTTCAACAATAAAGATAAGTTTTTTTAAAAAGAATTAACGTACTAGCCAGAGTAACATTTAAATATAACTAGTTTTCTTTCCCACTATTTCATAGCCTGTACTCTTGCCAAACACACTACCTATTCACTAGTTACCAAACTTCATTGTCTTTCCTTTGTTCATAGCATTTCTTCTGATTGATCTCCTCTTGCTTCTCATCACTATTTCTTTCCCCAAACCAACCTCAAATGCAAACTCCTCCATGAAGACTTTCCTAATACCTTCAAATAGTTCATGATCTCTTACCCCTCTAAGGTATTTTCTATTGAATTTAACATATCATACTTTGTGTTTGTATTTATATTCATGTCTGAACTCCTTGGTGGGCATGCACTGTAAAGGCAAAATATATGTCTATGAAGCTGAAGATCCAATCATGTCCCCACCAAATATAATCAAGTACAACAATATTTTGATAGGATGTGGCTAATCTTCATAGCAATGTTATTCCTATCTCCCCTTTTGTCTTTCTGCACATGAAAATTAAAATGTGGTTAGGCTATGAAAATTTGATATAAAACTTTGAAAATATAAGCCAAAAGCACAGAACAACATAATATTCTTATGTTTATTTTCTAATATTTGTTTTATAATCCTAAGGCCTTCAAGCATTCCCAAACTTCCTGTGGCAAAGATCATCTTCCTAGTTCCTAAGCAAAATTCCTTAAGGAATAAAAAGATTGGGCAATATTCTATGAAATGTCAGAGCTGAAAGGTACCTTAGGGATTATGAAGTTCAATCAACTTGTTTTAAATATGGGGAAACTGAGGCTTGAGAAGGAGATGAAGCATGTCCACGGTCACAAAGTGATTCAGGGGCCAAGTTGACTTAGAATATTGGTTCTCTTGGTGATTACTGCAATGTCTTGGTCTATATACAAGTGAAAATTGCCAAGCTGACTATACCCTTGCCCAATACCTTGTCTGAAGGTTTGCCTGAAATGAGCCCAGACTAATACAAGCATTACAACAGGCCTGCCAGAATCTTTGCTGAGCATATAATTTTCCTGGCTTTACATGAATTTGAAGAACTCTATAATGAGTAAAGTAGCTGGACACAATGTGTCATCAAGAGTCCTAAAGGAAGCAGATAGTGACCAATACAAGACTAGGTCCAAAGATAGCAGCCAGAGCTGCTGGGGACTATGATTTTAGAGTGATAGACTCCTGAAGCTGGGGAGAACCTTGGAGGTCATCTAGAAGAGGAAGAAGGGGTCTTGTCTTCTAGAAATGACCCTGGTATTTACCTGCCATGTCACATTAGACAAGTTACTCTCTACCTCTAGTCCTTAGTTTCCAAGTGTATAAAATGAATAAGTTGGGTTAGATGATATCAAAGGTACTTTTAAAATTTGATACTTTTTATTCTACAAAGCATCCCATTTCCTTTTATTTACAGGTGAGATAAAGGAGGCTTACAGAGAGGTTCAACAACTTGCCTAAGGTCACCCATTGTGTTGATGGCACAGTGGTGACCAGAACCTAGGCCAGCATTTTATCTATTGCCCCACATGGGTAGAATCTCCCCTTCCAAGCTCCCCTGTGACCTTGTGGTGAATTGTGCAATTGCTGTCCCAATGCTGTCGAAATTGCCTTTTTCATTATCCTCTGGGACTGCTGGCAGCATGCAGAAGACTGCTGGAAAAGGGACTGAGAGTCTCTGCTCTGGTAGTGCATCAGGCAAGGATCAAATCAGCTCTTTCTTCCCTCTCTCTGGCAAAATAAAACCAAAATTAAACTCCTTAACTTTGGGGGCAGAGAGGCTAGAGGAGAGGTTGCCCCTCAGCCTGTGCTTCTGCAGAGCCCAGCACAACATGCCCTGAGTATGAAAGCCCTTCTCTTGGGCAGGTGGATCTCCTCCCTGAGTCTCTGTCTGCAGAATGAAGGTACATGACGAGTGAGAACTGAACAAGGCACTTGACCCAGGAGAAGCAACGCAGAGTCAACGTGCAGAAAGACTCCCTCCAACATAGCTTGGAAACTTACTTTCTCAGTGACTTTTGAGTCACTTCAAATTCCAGCTAAAATGGGGAAGGAGGTATGCCGAACAAAAAAGAATTATGCTTTAAACCTAACATTACCTTCCAGACTTACAGCTTCTCTTGGGGCCAGATACAGAAAGTATTTTCCTCACTTATTCCCTTTGCCATATAGTAGAAGAGCTGTTTTTAAAAGGGCAATTGAAGTGGACCAGCCCTGAATATCAGAAATTGTTATTAGAAAATCCAATAGGTTTCTTATCTTAAAAACACATAGAATCTAGATCTTCCATTTCTTCCTCAAGAGGAAGCCACATGACTTCAAAAAGCCTTGGGACAGGAGAGCCCTTATTGATCACTCTAGTTTTGATGGGACTTGCCTAGGGTCACTAGCAAGACAGCAGCAGAGGCAAATATTACATAAGGATTGCCTGTCTCCCAGTTCCCATTCCCTGTTGCTGGAGGAACATAATGAAAGTAAGAAAAGTGGGTCTCCAGAGAGATAGAATGGTCATTTCTAAGCCTTTAAAAAAATAAGATTCAGATAATCAGAAGTTCAAGGTCAGAGGATAATTTAAGGCCATCTGAAGCTGGCCAGATTTGACTCAGGTCCTCTAGAGAATTCTGTCCTTTTGGCAGTCAGATACCGTGATGAACGCCAAGCCAGGCCTGAGATTTAGGCGCAGCTCCAGGCTCTGGGCCCCCTCTGAGCCCAGGCTCCAGTATGTACAAGGAGCTCAGCAGCAAGCAGGCACCATTATTCCTGAACATACGCTTTTAATCAGAGACACTGGGACCTGGATGGGACCTTAGGCATGATTTAATTCTTCTCACTTTGCAGATGTAGAAATCAGAGGCCAGATAGGGGACGGGATGTGGAATGCTTGCACAAAGTCACTTGGCAATTTAATAAAGAAACAACATGGTAGGGTGGAAAGGGGTAGCTTTGGGCTGGTAATCTAGTTCCAAATCCCAAATCTGCAATTTATTATTTAAGAGATTCCAGGTAAGTAAGTCAACCTCCTAATCTATAAGTTTCTTTTTTTTTTTGGGGGGGGGAGGAGCACCATAATTACATTGTGTAAATTTATTATGATAATTAAATGTTATGAAAATATCAAAGTGATTTGTAAACAGGAAGTCATTATCTGTATTTTAATGTTAATATTAAATTATAATAAAACATAACCTACTAACATCAATAATGCACTTTTCTGAATGCTCATCACATGCCAAGTTCTTCACATACATCATTTCTTTTACTTCCTGAAAAGATCCAAGGCAGCCTCTCACCAATAACCATATACTTGGAGCAAGGTTTAAACCAGGTCATATACACAGCAGGATTTAAGCATGATCTCTCACACAGTACCTCCAACCCTATAATCCAGAAACTTGGGCCCAGGGTTCTAGTCCTAGGCCACACTTGATAACCCTTTCCCACCCTAATCAGTCCTTTTTTGTTGAATGTGTGGCTCTTGCTTGTTGGCACTCTCCTCGTGGTTGTTTGCCTCAGAAAATATGTTTGCATAAGGTACATGTCAGTTAAAAATCAATAAATTTCAAAAAATAAAGTGCAACCTGATAAATTAATATTCCTTTTTTAAAATAGCTTTATTGAGGAATAATTGAGTAGGAATGGGTCTTTCATTTCTATTCAGAATCTACCAATTTTCAGGGGAGGATAGGGACTTTCCAAGATAACTAAACCTGAGCTTGTGAAGGTTTTCAGACAAGATGACTCTCTTTCTGCTTGCATTTACAAACATTTTTTTTTCTGTTAGCTTTTCACCAAACTGATCGATCTTCCAGATGATAATTTTGGATCTTTCTCCAATGTGCCCCCATCCCATGGCCAGTTTAGGCCACTCCTTTGTAAAAGGATTGGATGGTGTTGGTAATTTTGTCAGGCTTTTTTCTCCAGGGGACATTTGTCAATTAAAGACTGTGTTTTATAACTAACATCCTTGGTACAGAAATAACTGTCCCCTCTTTCCAGGGTTTGAGACCCTTGATCTTCCTTTAGATAATATGGCAGCTTTTCTGCCTGGGAAGACTGCATATTTTGAGGATGACTGCAAGAGTCTCTTCCCATATCACATGCTCTTCTAGAAACTGACCACTCCTCCCATGGGAAGGTGGGGTCTAGGTTTCCTTTTGAATCTGAGTGGAGTTGTGACTCCCTTGTAATCATTTCAATGCAGTGCAAATGAGGCTGTGTGATTTCTGAAGCTACATTACAAAGGGTCATGATACAGGTTTCTCCTTGTTAACATGGAGCCCTGAGCTGTCAAGTAAGCAGTCCACTGACCCTGAGGCTGCCATGCTGTGAGGAAGCCCAAAGTGGTCCACACAGAGGGATCCCATGGGGGGACCCTCAGAGATTTCCGGCCGGCTCCCAGCTACTCCAGTACCCCTTCCCCACTCTTCCAGCTCCAGCCACTGTTTGCAACCACATAAGAGGCCCCTGACCCAGAAATGCCCAGTCTAGCCCCTCCCAAACTCCTGATCCACAGTTAAAACCACCAAGTTTGCGGGAGCTTTGTTTCTAGCAACAGCAATTAAAACATGCCCCTTTCCCCACTCTGCTGTCTGTCTGGTTACAACAGCACAGACACATGTGGGGAATCTCTAGTATGGGGAAAACACTCAAGTGTGCTCTTTTCTTCTGCTGTTTGTTAATAGCCATATATCCTAGATCTCACCTATAATATGGATGCTCTTAGGAAGATCATGACATCTCAGACCTAGTTTCCTACCATAGGAAAGGGGGAATTAAAATTATCACCAATAAGACAATCTGTAAGGTCTCTACAGATCATTGTACAACACTTCACATTTTCCTGAAGACGTTCACATGCGCTGTCTCATTTTAATCTTTACAACAACTTTGTGAGGCAGCTGTGAAGATTCCTTTGTCCAGTTGAGAAAACTGATACCCAGAGAGCTTGGATGACTTAGGTAGGCCCAAGGAGCACCTTATTCAGTTAGAAACAGATTCCAGATCAGCTTTTTGGAACCTGGCCCTTGTCTATACAATCCCATGAAATATTTGGGTTAATCTGCTTTATTTTTCTCTCCACTTATAGCCCATCTTTATTTCGTAAGAGAGTGCTCCATTTCTCCTACTGCCCCTCTATCTTTATCTCTCCCAATTTTTTAGAGGTTCAGACTATTACATCCTTGTATCATCGCTCTCAAAGGGACATAAGGTAACCCTCTCAGGAAGAGGTGCTGAATTGTTTTGAATCCACTTTGACTTAGAACTTTCCTTTACTAACCTCCTATATTGAAGATTTTAACCAACCCCATTAAACTGATCTCCTGAAAATGAAAAATCCAGACCTTTGTGGGTATCTATCCCACTCCTGATTTACCCACAAGTGCAAAATGAGGTAATAACCAAGTTGAGTCTTCACCTCCAATATTGTGGCTTCAAAGACAATATTTGTTTTACCCTTTGCATTGGGCATGAGGGGAAATTTTACAAAAGCTCTGCTTACTACTGCCAGTGGGTGCTGGTCATCATGGAAGAGGAACCTGGCAAAGAGTTTAGGAATGGACTTCAACCTCCCATGGGAAAGCCATGGGCCTCAACACGCAGAACCCCAGGTTATATACCTGAGAAGTACTAAATCTGGGAGCCATGAAAGAACACCCTGGAATATATCTTGGGTTTGCAAGGACTTTGAGAGCTTTGGGGCTGTTTCAAAAAGGAGAATCCAGACCAATTATTCAGTGAATTTTAGAAGTAACAGGGGCACTAAGTAAATATGTGACTTTGGAGCAATTGAATCCTCTCACTTTTCTTCATTTGTAAAGGATTGAACAAGGAGTGATGTGGAAAGCCAGCTCTACCATGTTCTACTATGATGTTCTGGAAAGTCAATCTTTCTAATCCCCAGCCTCCACATCTTTAAAATGGAAATAAATTAGAGAGTATGTATGGAAAAGTATAGTCTTACATCTTCAAGTAAATGGTTGATAAACGTTATTTACTTTCCATTAACTTCTATCCCTTGCATTCTAATATTCTCTGCTCTTCTGATCAAATTTACCAGACGGTTGCTTGATGCTCTCTGATCCTAATGAAGTTACAGAAGGTTAGTGAGGTTATGTTGCATAAACCATTCTAAGTGTGAAAGGTGAGTTTTAGATAAATTGTGGTTTTAATGTTTGAGAAAGAGCCCATGCTATTGGGGATTTCCATTTCTCAGTGGCAAGATGCAACCAGCAAGGGTTTGCAGTAATGCAGAGCTCCTCTGCTTCTGACAACCCTGTGGCCAAAAGATGTCTTAAAAGCTCCTGTTTTCAGATGACCCTGATACTGAGTAGTAAAGTGTCATTTCTATTTTTAGTTCCACAAAGAGAAAGGCAAATGAAATGTGTCCCACTTCACACCTCCAAATGGGTAATATTATTGACTGATTATTTAATGTCCTCACAACATCTGGATTTAAAAAAAATATTTTATGTCTGCATTGAAAGTGAGAAATCCATGTTCATGGATAATCCAGATGTCCAAAATCCAATGCTCAACTGGATATTCTCCTTACAAATACTTTTTCCTTTGTCTAGAATCAAAGTGTTTGTCACTCACCACAACATATATGTTGAGTAAAGAAGAGATTGAGCTAAAAATTCTGTTTCTAAAATAATGATGCTGGTCATAACAGGAGTTCACACTGGAGCATTTTATAGGTGGCAAAGAGCTTTCATTGCTATCATTTCTCTTAAGTCCTCCAACCACCCTTCGAGGTAGACATGGAAATAAATTTTATTCCCAAATGACAGATAAGAAAATAGAGACTCTGTCGAGTTTTCAGTGACTCGCTCAAATTTAAGCTGCATTTCCTGAGCCAGAGTGTCTCAAGAAGACCTCCAGTGAACTCCAGGCATGGAACAGATGAACTGATTCATTATAAATCCCTGTAATGGGTGACCTGCAGGCTGGCTTGCTGAAGAAAGGAAGATGTGGAGGGAGACTTGAGCAGAGCCCACTAGCCTGCTCAGAAGTTGGGTACAGGTTGGAAGGGAAAAACAGGAAACCAAGTGATTAGGGGCTGGAGAGCTTAAAGTAGAGATGATGTATGATTTTCCTATTGCTGATGGAACAAATTATCACAAAATGGATGGCTTTAAACAACACAAAACTATTCTCTTACAGTTTTGGAAGGCAGAAATTCAAAGTTTAGTTTTTCTGGGCTTTAAAGTCAAGATGTCAACAGGGAGGGTTCATCTGGAAGCTCTAAAGGGGAATTTGTTTCCTTGCCTTTTTCAGCTTCTAAAGGCTACTCTTGTGTTCTTTGAATTGTGGTCGCTTCATCTATCTTCAAAGAGCATCACTCCAATGTCTGCTTCCATTGTCACATAGCCATCACTCTGACCCTGACTCTCCCTCATCCCTATTATAAAGACCTCTGTGATTACATTGGGCACATCCAGATAATACAGGATAATTTTCCTGTCTCAAGATCCTTAACTTAATCACATCGACAAGGTCCCTTACCATGTAAGGCAACATATTCGCAGTTTCTGAAATTTGGATATGGGTACCTTTGTTTGGGGCCTTCGCTCTGCTAATACAGGTGACAAGGTGACAGGTGGATGATGGCAGCCGTTTTTTACTGGTAAATGTATCACTTGCATGGCTGTGTTTGCCTATCTGAAAGCCACACTCACTACCACTTGACCTGTAAGAGCCAAAATAGAACTTCTATCTTCTGATTCCAAGCAAAGTGCTCTGTCAGGCACATCATAGCCCCATCTCAAAACTATATTTGCATTCATTTTTGCAAATAGCTTACCCTTGTATAGGTGGTAATTAATATTTGCATAATGCTTTAGAGTTTATACTGTTCTTTTTATTTACATGAAGCCATTGAAATCCGTACAATAACCCTCTGAGACAGTTATTATTAACACATTTTACATATGAAGAAGCTAAGTCTAGGAGGTTTGAAATGATTTGTCCAAGGTCACCCAGCTGGTAAGGGCAAGACCACATGCAAATCCCAAAAGTTCCACCACGTGCAGCTCTAAATAATGAATCTACACTTGAGTCCATTTTACTAGAGGTAGTAGTTTATCTTTGGGGGAGACTCTGAAGGTAACTGGGATCTCCAGTGTGTTTTTTAGAGAAAATGAGTCAATAAAGGTGAAAGTGCTTTGTAGCAGTATGACTCACTACTACAAAAAGTTATCGATGACATTCATTCATCATCATCATCATCATCATCATCATCATCATCATCTTCATCAGCTGCCCTGAGACCAAAAGAATTCAAACTGGTCCACACCTCTAATTGTTGTATTTAAAACACTGACCCCACCTGTCTCACAGTCTCTGGGGACAATGTCATTATAACACTTCTCAGTGTTCTGTGGTTTCTTGACCACCCTGCAGGTGTGGTTGGTAAGAACAGAGCCCTGAATGGAGAGGCCAAGTTCAAAGCTGTGCCCTTGCTGATCAAAAAGGCAGCCCTTTGCTCTATGAAGTAGGAGTTTCAAGAAATTCACTTTGTGTGAAAGGACACTGACCCATCCAGGTACATGATGATATTTTATAGCTCTTACTGTTTTTGTTTCTCCTGTCTTCTTCCTTTGGATGAGGCCATTTGCTCTGCATTTCAAATGCATCTAATTTGGTGAAGAGGAGGGGTTGGAGGTAGTTCTTAGGGATGGGAGAGTGGCAGGTGGCACTCCACTTCACCGCACCCCACTCTCCCTTCACCTTTTAAAAAGAGAAGCACCAACCTTCTGAAATCTACAACTTCTAAAACAGACCAGATGACTACTGAGAATGAATAAGCAAGGCATCCTCCAAGTGTGGCTGAGCAGTCAGCCGGCCCCCACCTCATTTGAGTGAGACCGCCAAGAGCCTTCACGTGGGGCTTAGGCCACAGGACCACAATTAGGAAGCGCTCCCTGCCCATCACAACGGCCACCCTCATCGGGCAGGTGTATTCAAATTGTCTTGGTTTGACCAAGTGAAATGAAGCACTAAAACAGTTTGGTCCC
>NW_005368456.1:1022478-1030023 GCF_000412655.1 Myotis brandtii | reverse complement strand
GGTGCCCAGAGTCCTCTGACCCTGCTTGGGAGCTAGCCCTGCTTATGGTCACTCAGCCCTGGGAATCTAATGCTTGACATGAATCTCAGTTCTTGCTATAGGATATGAAACACTGAACTGCCCTTAATAGTTGGTTCCACCTGTAAACACAATTGCTTATCAGGTAAATTCTCTCCATCTAAAATGTGGCCCCATCTCCAACAGCTGCCACCTCTGCCTGCTCAAGTTCTACCCATGCTTCATGCCTATACTCCACCTCTTCTAAGAAGCCTTACTTTTGCCTCTAACTAAATCTGGGAATCTCCTCTTCCCCAGAACCACCTTTATGCCTTCTCTCAGTTACTTATGTATATCATTTTTTAAATGAAAATACATTCTTACCTATTAAATCAGGTACCCTCCTAAGCACTTTCACACTTGCTGTTTAATTTGCTGTTAAGCTGCCCCAGGTATTAGACAGAGACTGTGTCTGACTTATCGCTCCATGCGCTGCCAGGCACTATGCTCTCAATAAATGGAAAATGGGTTAATACTTTTAGAATTTTTTTTTGAAATTAGAGACTTTGCAGTAAGTATGCAATGACCTATTTGTCCACGTCCCACTTGAGGGTGATTTCAATGAGAACCTGCTCTGAGGACCTTGTCTGTATAAGGGGCTCTGGATCTGAAAAGGGCCCATAGTGTATGCTCACGTCTCACCTTGCATCTTCATCTATACCTACCTTGCACATCTCCCTGGGGTATACTTGTTTCTAGAGTTTTAAGTACCATAAATATCCTGAAGTCTCCTGAATCTCCATCTCCAGGCCCTACTCTTCTCCCAATCACATTTGCCTTCACACCTCATATCTCTAGTGGTGTGTTTTTGCAGAAGCTTAAAACAACATGCTCAAAAGAGAATTCATTTCCCCGCACCTGTTATCCTAGCTTTACTAAACCTGCTCCATTTCCTTTGTGTTCAGCCCTGGTTAATAGCATTCACATCCACATCTCTAAAGCTAGAAATCACCAGGTCATTTTCTAACACTTTCCTCCCCCTCCACATGCCAGTCATCAAACCTTAGGAGCTTTGCTTTAGAAACAAATACCTCTCATCCACCATGCCTCACCATCCACAATGCCTTGGCTCAAGTTCTCATTCATTTTCAGCAGAATGACAAATTTGTTCTCTGTCCTTCATGTCTCCTTGGGTTATCTGCTTTAAAAGCAATCTAAACAAGACTGCCTCTTGCTTAGGAATCCTATCAATGATCCATTGCCTATAGAATTGAGACAAAATTCCTTGATGGAGGCACACCATTCACAATCTGATCCCAAGCTTTATCTTCAACCTCTTCAACCCACATGGTCATCCTAAACTTCTTACCCCAAACCAATGTCTTTCACAGCTGTGGGCTTTTGCACATGCTATTCCCCTTTTCTGGCATGTATTTCTTCCCTTCTCTGATTGTAAAACTCAGTCATATTTCATGACCCAGCTCACATTTCACCATCTCCAAGAGGCCCTTATTCCTTCCAGGCAGAACTATTTGCTGTATCTGAGCTCCCACAGCACTTGTTTATATCTCCATAATAACACTCACCACTGTAATTTTCCTTTTCTAGTGTCAGTCACTCTATTATACTTTAAGATCCAGAAGGTTAAGAGCCTGCACTTATTAAATTTTTATATCCCCCAGGGTCTAGCTCATAGTGGGCCCTCAGAAAAATACATAGCAAATGAATCATTAAATATAGTCAAAGATTCTATATGCTAAAGGAAGCATCACGCCAAAGTAAACTGGGCTGTGGACACCAGTCCCAGTTCTGTGTTTAATGGTTAAAAGGAAGATGGACTTTGCAGGGAGATGTACTGGCATTCAAATCTATCTCTGCTACACTCACTGTGTGATCTCAGGCAAACAGCCTCCAACTCAATACCTTAGTTTTCTTAACTCTAAATGGAATTAATAACTAGCTCACAGCATTGTCATAGATTACTTAAGAAATTAGATATGCAAAGTGTGTAGAACAGGATCTGGTATGAAACAAATAGTCAAGATTATTACCATAAATTAAGTATATTGCCCTGGGCCAGCCCCTCCTCTCCCTAAGCCTCCCTGGAAACTCTCTATATAAAATGAAGGTTTAGATTAATGTGTCTGAGGTCCCTCAAGCTCCATCAGTGAGAATTTACTGTAGTCCAAATTCACAGTGTCACTTTATTCAGCCTGCCTGGTAAATAAGCTCTAGTAGTCTCTTGGGTATAAGCTTTGCTCACTAAAATCAAAGTCATATTCACAAACCGTATTGGTGCTCCCTAAGGACAAAACTAGTGCCCTTGCTCTTTTGTAACATCTGGTGCAGGGCTGGGTGCAGGGAAGGTACTCCAATCTGCTCAATAGAAGTAGTGGTGAGAGGGAGTCCCTACAGGGTCAGCACTGTTGGTAAGAACAGGGTATTGCAGATTCTCAACCAGAGAGTGTACTTCTCACTTAAATGACTTTGTGCACTTATTTCGCAATCCGTGTTTATCCCCAGCTCATTCTTATAAATGTCCTGTTGACATCTTAATTTGAATTGTAGCCACTACATTTCACACAAAGAATACACATGAGTCTATTTACATTTCTTTGGATTATCCCAGACAGGAGGTGCCTTTCTCCCACATTTGCACTTTTAAAATTTATTTTTGACATCTTAATATGATTATTTTTGTTCTTGTAAAGTAGAAACGAATAATAGCTGGTTGGGTTTCTTTCCTCAACATTAAAAACAGGAAAAATGTCCAATTCTTTGGAAGCCAGTTGTTTGAGTAAGACTTGAAGTTTTGCTGAGTGAAATAATTAGGCACTTCTAAAGAATAAGGCAGCAAAGCATTATGGGAAAACAGTGCATTCAGGCCATTCAGTGGACCTTGGGCAGCTGTCCCACTCCACGGCAATAAATATATTCAGAGATTTACCCAATGTAGGCAAAGGAACATGAGCAGTGAAGTCAGTCAGACCTGGATTTAACCAATTCTATGGGACTCAGTTTCTCCACATAAAATGAAGATAATACCTCATGGTGATTTTGAGAGAATTAAAATAAAATAATGTATGTAAACACATAGTGGATGTCAATAAATACAATTTCTCTTCTATGTTAGAAATGGTACAAATGGAATGAAGATACGCATCTTTTTGCTCTACCTTGTCCCACAAAGGAATTAAGACAGTGTGTACTAATGCTTCTAATATACCAAAATAAAATTGATGCAATAAATGAAAAAGAAAAAAAGATAAAAGAAAGTTGTAGTGATAGAGTAGGTTAGATTCAAGAATCAGGTTGATTTCCAAAATGTACTCAGAATCCTGTGGCCATAATATAAGTGTGCGTCAAGGTTCAGTGGTTGTAAAATAACCTGTCACTCAAAAAACAAACAAACAAACAACAACAACAACAACTTTTTGAAAAGCCAAAAAATCTTTTTTTTTTCTTATGGTACATTTACCTCTTGGAGGCAAAATTTCTGATTTCCCTTCTCTTCTCATCAGTCACTTGCCTGTGTGAACTTATACAACCTACCGTATCACTCTGGACCTCCATCTCCCCTGTACACCTGGAAAGTTGGACAAGATGAACTTCAAAGCCATTTCTAGTTGTGTTTTCAACGACTTGATTCTATTTTGCAAAATGTCTACAGCTTCCTTCTCCAATCATTTGCAGTGCATAAGACATTCTCATTGAGATTCATCAGTATACTCTAACAAAACTAGTTCTTCATTTGAAAATGTAGGTTTATTTTCTTTCAGTCCTGTCTTGGGCCTCATGACAGAATTTAGGGAACTACCATTCTCATTGTAATAACCACTTGTTATTTAAACAAAACTTACAATGAAACCATAAAAACTATTAATGCTAATTTGGGCAGATCTGGGTTTATTCAAAGTGAAGGTATTTTATTTTCAGCTTTCTTTTCTTCATTCTCAATTTCTAATTCTGTCAACATTTCATCATCATATATTTGATAGGATTTTTTACATAATTTCTTTTTCTTCTCATCGGGAATATCAAAAGGCTTGAGTAACAGAGACCATTAGAAGCAGCCGATGAAGAGGCTACTATATATACTCTGCTCATGAGAATCAGTTGTTCATAAGATTATGATGGCCTGGCTCTTTAGCCATATCTTCTTGGTTTGTATTCTAGGTCATAACAGAAACTCAATTGAACTGGCTTTGATTTGGGTGAGAGAGTTGGATGGAGAAGAGAGATATTTTGGGCATTAGGAAAAGTCTATCCTCTATGATATCTACTTCATCCACCACTTTCTTTCTGTCTTTTCTGAGCCTGCCCTCTTGCAAATCCCTACCTTCTCACAGCAGGGAAATCTACCCCCTCCCACTCTCTCCTTACCTCCCACTACTTTTATGTGTCCTACATTCCTCTAGATTCTCTGTGCTCTTGCTCATACAGTCTCTCTGAAAGGGTAAGTAATTCACCCAACACACAGCCACTAAGAGACAGGGCTGAGGTTCAAATTCCAATCTGCATACCCTCAAAGCCAGTGACACAGTTCTCACTGTTCAATCGAATCTTCAATACAATTTCATAGTAAACTACTAAACTCTCCCATGAAAACTTCCTCAATTTCTCTAATAAAATGTCTTTTTTTCTTTTTTGTGTTTTCCAGTTCTTTGTTTATACCAGGGGTCCCCAAAGTGGTTTATACATTATAATTACCTGGGGACCTTTTAAGCTTCCAAAGCCAAGAACACATCCCAAATCTCTGGGGATGGGATATAGCCATCAATAGTTCCTCAAGCTCCCCCAGGAGATTCCATGTGCAGGCAAATTTAGTCTACTGTTATAATTCAACAAATGTCATCCCTGTATATAATTACTATGATAATGAACTGTAAAATACTTGAGAGCAGAAATCTTATTTTATTCAAATTTGTGTCTCCCAAGACACAATACCAAGAAAAAAAGTATTAGCTCATTGACTATCATTACATGATCACATCTGTCCAAATTATATTCTATCAATTTAAACAAACATGGACAAATTAACAAGAGTTCAAATGACAGGAATAGAAACTCCTGATGTTTTCAGATGTTTGCTGAAGTGGAAAACTCCAAGGAATTGTGATTGCTTAAGGAAAAATAGAGGACACTCATAAGGTCCTTAACAATTTTCTGCAATTACAAGAAAATTCAAAAGAGAATGGTGAATCTTTGTTCTTAATATCTACTAAGGAAATGGGTCTAGCTGCCACAGAAGTTGAGTGAGTTAGTTAGAACTTATTAACCCATTCCCTATGACCCAGCATGGGAATTTCTGGAATGATGACCAAAAGAAATCTATAGAATCATCTTCCCAAGAGAGGTTTAAGAAAGAATAAGACCACATGTTGTTTTCAGTTCTTAACTGAAGAGGTTGGATACAACTTCCACTATGAACTACAAAGAGAAGTTTATTTTTTCAAGTTGGCAATGTGGTGAGTTCCTGATTCTTTCTGGGAATTACAAAACAATCCATTGTATGGAGTCCAGGTTATAAATTCAGATTCGCAGATTGCTCAGAAGACAGTTCGAGAAAGCAAAAGGCAGATTGTCCAATCTGGCTGCTCTGTGTGCCAGGAGTTATTAATTATGTCTGTTCTAATAACAAGAGCTGGGAAGCAGCAAACTCAAAACATGCGGAGAAAACAAAACAAAATAAGATGGTAGTTTGCCTTAATGAGAGGAAGTAAGAGGCAGCAGCTACAGCACCAGGCTTGCTAAGTGAGGTACAAATCCTGCCAGCAACAAATCTTAGCTGCAACTGGGCATGATCACCATAGTAGCTGCAGAGGTCATGGAATCCCAACAGACTCTCCAACATCTGTCCAGTGACCGATGAGGTCACCTTTTTTTCCTGAGCTTTTCTGGGATGGGTGAGGGAGGATGAGGAAAGTCATTGAGAGGGAAAAATCAGGATCTGCTGTTCTGTGGATCACAGATTACCAGAGTTGGAAGGAATATTACAAATCAAATAGTCCAGCCCTACCCATTTCTATAGCTGAAGAAACTGAGTTTCAGAGAAGTTAAGTAACAGCCCAGTCACCCAAAAGTGGCAGAACAGCACTGGAATTTTCTCAGATCATCTCTCTGCTGGCTAATAGTAGGCTCCCTTTCTTCCTACCTAGGAAACTGGCTTTCCTTAGACTTTCATCACCTTCCTGAATAGCCAGCAGACTCACTTAGGCAGATGTCTAGGTGTTTTAACTTCCATCATAGGCATGGCCCTGGTTCAGCTCTGCTTGGTGGATGATAATCCACTACAATTCTTAAAACTCTTCTCATGGTCTAAGCTTCAGAGATTCAGGCTCTGCAAAGCTATGACATTTCTACCAATTGTGATATGGTAGCCTCTTCTTAGCAGATCAGTCCTCATTTTACCAATGAAGCACATGCAAGGTTGGTTATACAAAGGACCATCAGATTTTCTTAACGGTGCCATACCTGACCAACTCACCAGGCTGTGGCCTAAGAGTTCTCTAAGGTTAAAACCTGGGAGGCTTGTGCTCCTCTATGACCCACTGGGCTCTGTGCATGTAGAGGGCAGGAATTAAGGTCTTATTCCTCTTCATATTCCTCTTGTCACTTGGAAGATGTTCAGTAAGTTTTAATAAATAAATAGGCTCAGTGCTTACAGGGAGAACTTTGCAGGCTGCAACTCACTCAGAGGAGAGTGAGAAATTTAAAACTTGAATAGGATATCTTTAAAATGAGATATCTAACTTGGAGACATAAATACCCACCAGGGAAATGATCAATATTTTCAGATAACCAAAGGGCTACCTAGGGGAAGATGAGGAATAAGGGAAATGAATTATGTGGAGTAAGACTTCAGATGAACTAAACAGCAGCTTTGGGAAAGGACATTGGCATGGGAATCGAGTGAGGACCTTCTCTTGACAGAGAAATAGAAGAGAGGAGAGAATCAACAAGGGAGGGAGCTTGGCCCACAGCTTCTAAGCCTAAGGAACGTTGGCCAGTTAGAAATAGAGGATGCTTGTTGGCACTTTAATTGGAGGAAACATTGCAGGGAAGGGTAAGTATCTACACAGTAAGTTGAACTGAAGACAGTAGTAGAAAAAAGTTGAATGAGAGGGTAGGACAAGCATGCTAGGCCCTCCTGAGAGCTCCCTTTCTATAATAATAACAATACTGGCTATTGAGTGCCTCTATTTGCCAAGAGCTGTATTAAAACTGTAGCCTGACTGAGGATAATTTCAGTACAGCAACAACCAGGAAGCCTCATGTCATACAAGTTGAACTTGAGAAAATAAAGGATATTGATTTTTAAAAACAGACTGGCAAGGATTCTGTGAAACTGGCACACTAGTGCACAGAATGCAAATTGAATACAAATTGAAATGATCCTTTTGGAGAGACATTTGGCAATACTTTTCAAGAGCCATAAAACTCATCTAATAATCCCACACCTAGAGATTTACCCTAAGGAAAATAACTCTTAAAAAGAAGAAAAAAAAATGTATATTCTAAGTTCTTTAAAATATAAAAACATGGAAA
>NW_005368456.1:992701-1022192 GCF_000412655.1 Myotis brandtii | reverse complement strand
GAGGCTCTGAAAAAAGTGACCTGTTGGCCCCACAACCAGCTGGTGGCAGAACTGGAGCTAGAAGATAGAAGCACAAACTAGAAGAGCCGGGAAGTTTACATTCTGGAGATGAGTAATTTGTGGAAACACATGAAGTAAAGAAGGCAAGAGAAAAGACAAGGTTGACTGTCATAAAAATTCTCAGATGTGGGTAATAAATTCAGTCAGTTAAGAGTATAACCTCATCCTCCCAAGACCAGCTACCATCCACTCATTAATTACATAATGAACCTTGGAAGAGAGGCTCTGTTTGTCTGCCTTTAAAGGCCATTTCCTCTCCATCCTCATTATCACTTCCCGAGGTCAAGGTCTCATCAATCATTCTGGAAGCTCTTTGTGGGCACCTGTTATGTCCCAGGTGCTGTACTGAGCCTGGAGATACAATAGTGTGCATAAGACATGCATAGCTTCAGCTCTAATGGTACACTCATTAATTTAGGATTGGAGACAGATGAGCACAGGCAAATAAATAAAAAAGGTGATTTAATACAGTAATGAGTACTATTATAAAAAAACAACAGGAATTTGTGATGAAGGGTAAACAGGTGGGGACAAGGATGGAGGGTCGTAAGCAAAGTTGCAACATGATCTGATTTATATGTTTGACAGTTCACTGGCTGCCTTTATTATTGTAGAAGTATTGCATCAGCCCCCCTCAGCAGCAGGCTCTGTCTCTTACTGTGGCTAAAGAAAGCTTAAGAAAATGTAAATTTGATGTGACACTGCTCTACTTGGAAATCTTCGTAAAGCTCCTTGTTGCCTCACAGTAGAGCTCAAGTACTTGGCACAGCTATTGAGATATCTACAACAAGCTTCCACACCACCTTCACCCCAGCCATAGCACATGTCCCACACCTCTCCCCACCTAGCCTTCTCCAGAGTCTGCTGGAGGCTCACTGCTCTCACGGCATGCTGCACACCCTCCTGAGGCCACCCTCTCTCTTTGATCCCCTCACTCCCTCTTTGTTTATTGAGCTCTTTTCCTTCCTTTAAAGTTTTGTGTGACTGTCACCTCTTCTTAAATCTTTCTCTCACTCTTCCAAGCAAAGCAGCTTAGTTACTGCCTTCTAGGTGCTCATAACATGCTTTTTTCACACTTGCATTACAATACATCATATTGAATCATAGATAGATGTGTGCGTTTGTGTGTGTAGCAAGCAGGGACCATGTCTTAGTCATGTTTCTATATCCAGAGCCAAGCACAGGCTGGAAGCCTACTGTTAGTGAATATTTAGCAAATGAATTAGTTGATAGATCACTGGATGCAAGGATGGGTGGGTTACTAAATGAATGTATAGAGTCTACCCCCTCATTTGAAAAGCAAGGCAATCCAGCCCATCTGGGTGTGGCTCAGTGATGGAGCATTGACCCAGGAACCAAGAGGTCATGGTTTGATTCCCAGTCAGGGTACATGCCTGGGTTGCAGCTCTATCCCCAGGGTGTGTGCAGCAGGAGGTAGCTGATCGATGATTCTCTCATCATTGCTGTTTCTCTCTCTCTCTCTCTCTCTCTCTCTCTCTCTCTCCCTCTCCCTTCCTCTCTGAAATCAATAAAAATACATTTAAAAAAATAAAAATAAATAAAAGCAAGGCAACCCTGATCTGGTTTGTCATTTGTAAAATGAAGAATGAGACAGGGTGATTTTTAAGGTTACCTCTATCTCTGATGGTCCAGGTTCTGGGAGTACATAAATCACGACTGGTTATTGCCATTGGAATCAGAGAGCCTTCTTGGCTTGACTGCTTGAGAGAACTAAAGGGCTCTCAGGTTCATGATTAAGGATCAAAAAGCCCATGGAGCCCTGCTGCACTGGGATAAGTAAAACCTGGGCACGGATTGCTGTCCTCCTGTCCCAGTTGGCAACACTCACAATGCCCCAACGTACCTGCTGAGAGAAGAAGCCTCAAGCAAAACAGGTTTCCAGCCGGTTCAGAAACAGCACAGCTATACATTCCTGTAAATTTCCAGGGTCTTGTGAGGACCTGGACAGGCGTGAATGTACCGCTATGTTACATAGCTCCAGTGGCCACTTTTGCTTACTGCATAATCTGCAGGTGTGGTTTTTCAGGATAGACTTGTGTAGATTTAAGTCAGAGGTTAGAGTGGAAATAAGTCCTAACTCTAAAAGTCCTAACTCAGCCTTTGATGGAGGAGAAAAGAGTGAGGCTACACCATTCCCTTTCTATCAGCTTCCAGAAGAAGGTGACCTGAGAGTGAATTAAAGCCAGAGGGCCTATTCTGATGCCGGCCACATGTCCTGCTCCCTGTTAGGTGCTATGGAGAATCCAGAGAAGCATGGAATGGATCTTGGTCTCAAGGAGTTCAGAATCTAGTGAGAGAGATTAGTAATATACTCAGATGATAGAGTTGAGTTCTTCATGGAACAACGAGGAAAGTCCAAGTGGATGAAGGTTGGTAGATTGGAGGAGGAAGGAGGGAGCACTTCACCACGGAGTGTATTCAACTAACAGAAATAGCACTGACCGTGTCAGTAGGAAAAGATTTTGAATGAGGGCATGGAGGGGTGGGGTATAGGGCAGTGGGAGAAGGCAGGCAGTGTGTTTGACTACAGTAGAGGGTGTAAATAGAAGGAAGGGGGATTTCTCACCACTTTGGAAGAGCTGGGACAGAGGGGTCAGCTAGGTCTTAGAGACCTTTCTCATTATTTATTTGAACAACATTTACACAATGTCAATTTTTTAAAAATATGTTTTTATTCATTTCAGAGAGAAGAAGGGAGAGGAAGAGAGAAACAGAAATATCAATGATGGGAGAGAATCATTGATCTACTGCCTCCTACACCCCCCCTACTGGGGATGGAGACCAAAACCCAGGCATTTGACCTGACCAGGAATCGAACCATGATCTCCTGCTCTCATGGGTTGATGTTCAACCACTGAGCAACACCGGTCAGGCCCCGGTGTCAATTTTTGCCAGGCTTTGTCCCTACCTGTGAGTGCCATCTCCAAGGTTTAGAATGCATCCTGTAGGCAATGGAGCTCACTGGAGGATCCTGGGAGGGAATGAGGTAGACACCATGGAGAGCTTTACTCTGACTCCTTCCCTTTCTTATCTACATGACCACTGTCAGAATGGGCTTGGTAGTGATGTCTCAAAAGCCTTTTAGAGGGTTGGACACATGACCTCTATAATCCCTTTCTAGGAGATTCTGGGATCAGTTATCTACCTATAATCAACATAAGGCTTTTACAAAATATATTAGAATAATATGGAGAGAGAGAAAGAAGTCCCTAAGAAGTTTCCTGTGATATAGAAAGCCAGATAGCAAAAATATCTTTCTGGCAACAGTAACTAATAGGAGTTGAGGCCCTCAGACCCTTGGGTTGGTCCCATGTGAGATTTCCTCCTTCTCTCTGGAAGGCAGTAGAGATTTCAGCCCTCTGAAGTTTCTCATGTGGAAACAGCAAGTTTCCAGACCCATGATCAAAGGCAAGAGTAAGAGCCCAGAGAATGAGAAAAAGAAAAGAGACAAGTCAGAATTTGAAGCTAAGGAAAAGAAAATTCTTCTAAACCAACAAAGCACTCAATTTTAGGAGACTGAGTCCTGCCTTTTAAAAATGCAGTTAGCATTAAAACCATTCATTTCCTTCTTCCCCTTTCTACACAGGGAGGAGTTGACCATAAATTAATTTGGAAGTTAAGTGAGTACAGACTTACCTTTGAAAGTACCCAAAAGGCAGAGATAGGAATGAATCAAGCTTCAAAACATAGGCAAACACAAAGAAAGATGCTAGGAATTTAATCCCATCTGGTGGCTTTTTATAAAGTTACTCTTACAGGAGTGGGGAGTTGTATGGCTATTCGTTATTTTTTTGAAAAGTTTTCATTTTGACTGGATCCTGGGGACTTCATTAGTCCTTTACATCACAAACAGTTTCAGAGGCTGACCAAGGCTCTTCTACAGAAGGGGATTTTGATTACCTTCAAGCAGTAGTGATAATGGTGAGTTCCTAGAGTCCCTGCTTGGAGGGAACATTTGTCCTCCATCTTTCTGTTCACTCCCTGCTATGCAGAACTGCATATTGCAGGACTCAGACTGCTAAGAAGAGCCTTGACCTTGGCCCCAGGAGACACCAATTCTAACCCATCACAGCCACAAGACATAGCAGAGTTGCACTCCCTCTCCCGGCCTCAGTTTTTTTTTATATATATATATAAATGGAATTAGGCATGTTATTTCTGTGGTCCTTGCCAGAACTAATGAATTGGACTATGCATTGAATTTGTTCAGATGTTAAACTAGCCAATTAAGTGAATTGGATTCTTTTCTTTTCATTCCGATGTTCTTGGGGGTGGGGGGTGATGATGGTAAAACAATAACTTAACAGATACTATGCTGATATGTTTATTATTTCACTTGCCAATAAACTGATATCCAGGATGAAATAATTCAACTAAACTGCAACAGCAATTCCAATAGCCCCGTTGGGAGTTACTACAGATGTGACCCAAGTTTCCACAACTTCTGCATTTCCACCCAGGATCCCAGAAAATAAGGGGACCTTCTCAATGACAGGACTGAATGCTAATAGATCCTGAAGTATCTTATGAATTATCAAAGGAAGCTTCAGTCATACCAGTGTATGATTTTAGTGTTTAGCAAAGTGTGTTGTAATGTATTTATTTGGAAGCCAAGAATCAGCAAATGATATAGATAATAACCAGACAAACCAGAATTTTCCATTGCCCAGAATATCCCATTCCCTAGCCATTTTAGGTAAACAGGAATTTACTGTAGCATTTACTGTAGGAATTTACTGTAGCATTTACTGTAGGAATAATAGCTTACAATGACTAGATCCTAGTAGTCACAGGTTTGCTAACTGTCCAGCAATGTGTCAACTACAAAGATCACTGTCCACTATAGCTGGGCATTATGGGGACCCAATCAGATTCCATTTCAGAAATCATGGGCGGTGTTTCCATGGAGCTCTGCCCGAAAAGAGGTGATCTAAATCTTGCATGAGAGATGTACATCAACAGGGAGTTTTGCCTAGAACATTGTGACCTAAAAAATCATATTAAGGAACTCAGAATGCAGACTCGGTTTCAGAGACACCAACTGACCTTGTGCAAGGCACCTTGCAGATTACCTTGCCTGCTTGGCTTCCCTAATAAATGGTGACTGCCTGCGTGAGTACCCAGACAGCGGCACACCCCAGCCAGGGGCAAACACTGTGATTTCACTGCCCTAATTTTTAAAGGCAGCCTGCTCCTTCTATTAATCATCTTGCTATTTGTTTGTTTTTGGAAGACAGGCACTGATTCACAGTGGGAAATATTGCCTAGTGGTTAGACTGGAACCCTAACTTTGCTACATCTCCTCTTGAAGACCCTGCCCATTTTATTTTTTGATATCCCATAAATAAAGATGCCCATGTGACATTTCTTGTGGAGTTTAAACACAGGAAGAATTTGGAACCCACTTCCCCCAACTCCCGATCCATACAATAGCTACTCTTCCTTTGCTATTTGAAGAAGACTGTGCTATAAAGGCATTTCCCTTTTTGACTAAACTGCTGGGAAGTTCAAATCAGACTATAGGTTTTATTAAAATTATTCTGATTCTGAGTTATATTCCTCCTCACTGTCCTTATCTTTCATGACTGGGTCTTAATCTTTTATCTGTGTTTTTTTTTAATTTTGTTTTATTGCTTAAAGTATTACAAAGAGTATTATATATGTCTCCTTTTTTAATGATGCTGTTATCTCTCTAAGTTTCTTTGAATACTTTTTGAAAGTGACATGCAAAAAAAATAATAATGTGGGCTAATATGTTTCATTAGTGCTCTCCAGATGAAAAATTTGGAAGATTAATACTTATTCTATGATGAAGTCTGAAATTTCACTTCGAACACAAATTAATCATTAACATTTAAAAGCTTATATGGAGTAATAACTCTGAACCTTTGCATAGTCCTTACCATTTATAAGGTAAATGCTTTTAAATATGTGCTCTTCTTTTGTAATCACTGTTCATACTTTACAGATGAGCAAAGTGAGGTTTAGAGAGATTAAGTGTCTTGCCAGAGGTCATAGAGTTAGTGAACTCAGATCTTGTGAGCCTAAGCCAAATCTTTTGTTGGTCCCCAACCCCTTAATACTGTCTTGTCTCTCACTGAATTCTCATTTAATCTAACATTCTCATTATCCTTAAACAGGTTGTTTATTTTTAATGTGTTGATAAAATTGAAGCAAAAGGACATCTTAGTAGTTGCTGAGATGGTCTGCAGAAAGTCTGCAGACCACTAATTTAGGGTCTAAAGGGTCAAGCTTAGAAATGGTCACTTTTAGAAGATCCAGGCTCCTTCCTGTCATGGGGTGCCATGCCTCAGTTTAACTGACACATCAAGGGTAACTCTGTTTGAAGTGTAAGGGGAAAATGTGATCTCTAACATATTTTTTTCTTCTAAGTTATTTAAAATATCTTTCCTAGGGCTCCTTAATACCCGAGTGACACAAAGGATACCAAATCCACAGATTGGTGGACAGTCAAGAAGAGCTGTTCACTGCTTCAAGGGCTTGTTGGTGTGAACACACATACTTTTATACTCAGAGCCTCAGGGTGATGTTTTTCCCCCAAGTGGGTCAGTCAGCCAACCTGCTTTAATGTGACTCTGAAAATAAGGTAAGCACTGAATTTGTTTTCTCCTATTTCAGGCCACCCACCTACCACCAACTGCAAGCTGAAAAGCTTCGGGGATAATTTGACCAGAAGGTCCACTGCCTGTGGCACTTTGTGGAGGCCAAGCACCCTAAAAGAGACGTGCATCTGACAACCTTCTCTCTGATCTCCTTCTCCGGGCTTGGCCAGACCCAATTCTGGTTTCCCATTAGGCCTCAGATCCTGCCCACAGTCTGGGGGCTGGAGAGGCCAATCTGAAAGGGCTAGAAATTAGTTGGTTTCCACGCTCAGCTTTAGGCGTGTGGCTTCCTGAAGCACAGCCAGCCGAGGAAGCTCTGAATTTCAAAGAGTGATTTTTGTCTTTGCATACCATATCCGGAACTGAAACCACCAATTCATTTCACTTAAGCTCTCACACTGCACTCAGATCATCAATAACATTCCACAGATAAAGCTTCATCCTCTGAATCATTCTCTCTTTCACTCTCCTTTCTTTTGGTGATGATGTTATTCTCTCTCTCTCTCTCTCTCTCTCTCTCTCTCTCCCTCTTTGGTGATGATGTTGTTATTCTCTCTCTCTCTCTCTCTTCTCTCTCTCCTCTCTCTCTCTCGTCCTGACAACACAGAATTGGAAGGCCTTTGTTTTTTGTTTTTTGTGTTTTATTTTCAGGAGTGTACATGAGAATGAGGAGGCAAATATCCCAAATTCCACCGAGGGTTTGCCCCTACCCATAAATTTCTTCCTTCCCTTTCGAGTCTGCTTGGCCGTGTGAGTGTAAGGTCATCAATTCAATGTCCCCATTCGGGGGCCAATTGACTTTGCAGAGAGCTTCCATACTGAGATAACAGGTTAACTCACCCAGCCAAAGTGGTTAAAAGATAGACTGTGGAGAGATTCATGCAAACCACCCTCACGAAACACTGGAAAATACACACATCCTCTGATGCCAGCCGTAGCATCACATATTAGGAGGAACAAAGATCTCTATCATTTATATAGTACCTTACAATTTATAAACCACAGTCACATCCTTTCTCTCCCTTGACTCTCCCCAGAACTTGTGCAATCAGCCAGACAAGTATTATTCTCCCCAGCTGACAAAGGAGCACCAGTGCTAATAAAAGTGGAATGATGGGCCCAAGCAGTGATAGCGGAAAAGCCAGACACCTCAGGTTAGAAGCCAGTTCTATTGATTCCAAGTCCCAGATTTTGTGTAACTCCAATACAACCTTATAGGTAATATAATATTACATCAGAATCTATGACTAAATATTACACATTCATTTGCCGATATGTTAAAATTTCATGTTCTTTAGGTCAGGGTTAATGGCTGTTGGTCAATACTTTTGTACAACCCTTCCACACCTCTGCATTCTTTATTTAAAAAAAATAGAGAAATGATGCCCTAGCTGGTTTGGCTCAGTGGATAGAGCGTCAGCCTGTGGATGGAAGGGTCCTGGGTTCGATTCCAGTCAAGGGCACATGCCCGGGTTGCAGGCTTAATCCCCAGTGTGGTACATGCAGGAGACAGCCAATCAATGATTCTTTCTCATCATTGATATTTCTCTCTCTCTCTCTCTCTCTCTCTCTCTCCCTCTCCCTTCCTCTCTGAAATCAATAAAAATAGATTTTAAAAAATAGAGGAATGACATTAAATTTGGTGTTGCTTTCAGCTCTGACATTTTTTGGGTCCCTGTGTAAGTGGATATTAGTCATCCATGGGATTTACCCAAAAATGTCACCCAAAGGATTTATTGTGGAACATCAGCCTCCAGGATGGCAGTAGTATTAGGTAAAAATGGTTACTATGGCCAAAAGTGAGAGCAGAACAGAATTATTCAAAATGAAACAGGTTGCTTTGCTCTAGCCCTTCTCATAGCTTTGCATGCAAATCAACAAGGGGAGAGGACTGTGGATGTGCCACATTCCTCTAAGTTGGCCCTAGAACATGCTCCTCAAGCAATCAGTATTCCATGAAGCCCATTTTGATAAACAGTGGGGTCCTCTCTGATGATCCCCTTGGTGTCTCAACGCAGCAGAATAGATGTCAGCACCACCCCTCCATCCCACCCCGTGCCAGTGCTGAGTTTGCTGGGCCATGGAGGTTGGTCCTCCCAACCCAGCACCGCCTAGCACTGTGCAATTCTGCCGCACAGTCCAGATCACAGTACTTCAGCCACAAAGCCTTTGTGCCAAAAACAAAAACAAAAAACCCACCGTGTGTCTGAAAGCAATGATTTCTGCATGTTGCCTGAATATAGGACTAGAGCAGTGATGGTGAACCTTTTGAGCTCGGCGTGTCAGCATTTTGAAAAACCCTAACTTAACTCTGGTGCCATGTCACATATAGAAATTTTTTGATATTTGCAACCATAGTAAAACAAAGTCTTATATCTTTGATATTTATTTTATATATTTAAATGCCATTTAACAAAGAAAAATCAACCAAAAAAATGAGTTCGTGTGTCACCTCTGACACGCGTATCATAGGTTCGCCATCACTGGACAGGGGCAGCTCCTTTTATTGCCTTGAAAATGTGCTGCCTTTTTTTTCCCAATGAACTCTTTTCTTTTAATTGATTTCAGAGAGGAAGGGAGAGGGAGAGAGAGATAGAAACATCAATGATGAGAGAGAATCATTGATTGGCTGCCTCCTGCATGCCCTCTACTGGGGACGGACCCCGCAACCCAGGCATGTGCCCTTGACAGGAATCAAACCTGGGACCCTTCAGTCTGCAAGCCCATACTCTATCAACTGAGCCAAAGCAGCTAGGGCTGTGCTGCCCTTTCATTTCTCTGAGGGCAGGATTCCATCCTCCTCCTCTTATGGGAGAAGAAAGGTGAGGCCACCCAAGGATTTTCCATTCTGCCTATTGTCATTCTTACTCTCATGGCTCTACCAGGATCTCTCCTTTTTTGGAGAAAGGAAGTCTAGACTCTCAGAAAGACTCTCAAGAGGGTGGCAGACCACAGGGGACTTTATTCAGTGTCCAGTTCTTCTGAGCTTGATTCTTCCCCCACTAGCATACCTTCCACAGTCTCTATCTAACAACATCTGGGGAGAGGAGCTCACTATCTCATAGGCAGCCTGGATCCATGTTCTAACAGTTTAGATGGTAAGAAAGTTCTGAACTACACTCTGTCTCGTGGGAACTTCCTACTGAGGTTGGCTCCAAACAAGCCTGATCCTGCTTCCAAAGCATGAAATATGTCTGCCAATCTCACTGGTGACTCTACTTGTCTTAAATCCATATCTGAAAAGTTCCATTAGCAGCGTGTACTGCCATTCTTGAGGCCAACATACCTTGTGACTTAACCTCCAGTCATCTCTTCCAGTCTTCCAGTCAGCTCTAGAGGGGAAGTTTTTTGGTGCCAAATATATTATTTTCTTATTTGATTGGACATCCTCTACTCAGAGATTATACTTCCTACCCTGGTTTGAGTCAGCATATACCATCTTAAACTTTAGTGTAGTGTTTCTGCTTTTGATCCCAGTCCCATTTGTGCTTGGTTAAAGATTGCTAGTGCTACATTGGACTGAGACAAAGTATTTCTCATTCTGGGATGACAGGAAAAGTCCTAGTACTGAACCATGCAAAGGAAACTTCAGGCTTAAAGAAGGCATGTAGATAAACATCATTTCAAATGGCCTCAGGAATTTTATTTTATTTGCAAGAACAAAATTTCAAAAATAATAATTCTAATTTTTTTATTAAAGGGAATAAATGTCCTATAGCCTTTGTCAACCATCTAGCTAGTGCTTTAAGATTTTTGTATGAATGTTTCACAGTCATTATCTCATTTAGATCTATACCAACCATTTCAGGTCAGATATCATTGTATCATGTCATTACAATTTATGAGAGTGCTGGTGTTTTTGAGGCTGTGGTTATGGGCTAGCATCTTAATCTTTTGTTCTATTGTTAGAATCCTGGACTGTAACTCAGAAGTCCTGGGTTCTAGCCCCTGCATGACCTTAGGCAAGTCACTTTGTCTCTTTGGCCCTCACTTCCTCCATCTGTAAAATGGAAGAGCTGTTGAGTTAAATAGATGAGCTCCAAAACCCCTAATCTTGTTCAGCATCTTGCAAATGCTTGAGCATATTCGCAATGTGAACAGAGAGAGAAAAAAATCACAACAGGATCCAAGAGGTCAAACTTTTCCTCACTATTTGCCACACTCATGGTAGTGAGAAATGTTATCACATTACCTTTACATCTAAAAGGACAACATACCATAATCATTCATTAGAAATGACACAGTGACAATTAGATTATATTTTAATGTAGAAATCCTGCTTGGTTCAAGTAAAGACATTTGGAGAGAAAGTTCAAGTTTTGAAACTGCTGATGCCTTCCTATAATGGTGTGTGGGACGTGGTGGGGGTGGAGAACAATAAGCCAGACGGTTCATCTTAGGGGTAACCTCTTTGGTTTATGTAAAATATATGACTCAAAGCAAATTTATTCTGTAGGCTACCATGCCTGAAAGAGGATGAAACCTCGCTCAAAAGAGACGGAGCCCTTCATACAATTAATCAGCTATATCTCTGTGTTGTATGTTGTGATGTTTAATTTCCAGGGGAAAGATCATTTTCAAACCACATAAAAGATGATGCTTTTGGGAAAAAAAGCAACAAAAATGAAAACCCACCTCTTTTAAATGTAAAGATTTCTATATGAGCTTGCTTAATGTTTGTATTTCACACCCACAGACTTGATGCCTATTATCTCTGAAATTATTTTCACTTCCAAAAATCATTTGAAATACTCCTACACCTGGGGTTTTTGATAAACAGTCCAGCTTCTATGGAGAGAAACAAGTGTGTGTGTGTGTGTGTGTGTGTGTGTGTGTGTGTTTGAGATTGAGAGACAGAGAAAGACAAGTTGTGAGGGAAAGGGAGAGAAAGTGAGAGCACACTTGTGAGCTACACAGCACGGACACCTGTGAAGCCTTGAGTAGATTTCCCTGTTTCATACAAAGAAATTCTGTGAGTATGGGTCTTCCCTCCACGGATCTCTCTTTAAAGAATGCAAGAAACTTTGGGTTCATTTCATTCTGATGTTAAGAATAAACAGTCATTGATATTTTTGAGCAGTTAGAATGTCCCAGGAACTTTCCTAAAAGCTTTAATACATAGGAATTCACATATTACTCACAGCAAGTCTATGAGGTTGACACTATGATTATCTCATTCCATAGATGAAGAAAACAAAACCTAATCACAGAGAAGTAAACTCCCCAATCTCTGGCTCATTAACACTGAATTAAAATCCTGCCTGACCACCATCAAAGACTAAAGATGCCATCAAGACTGAAGTGTTTCCTCTGGGCAACACTTTCACTGAGCTGGAATCTCACTGTCCTCTAACAGCCCAGAACTTTCTCACGGTATTAAAGCCACTGTTTTAAACTACAGTAATCCGTGCATGTGCCAAGTCATCTCTGTAAGACTCTAAGTTCCTTATGAGTGGTATTAAAATTATCCTTGTTTTTCTATAGCCAAAGCAAGTGCCAGGACTGCATAGGCACTTAAGCAAATGAATGAAAAGATTCAAGATTCAGACTTGGGTTTTCACAGTCATGTTAGAAAAGTCTTTACAGCCAGATTTCCAGGGTCAAAGTCAGCTGAATCTTGAGACAACTATGTGTGACTTTCAAAAGAAAACATCCCATTTGTTTTTAGTCCTGCAGGTTTTTTCTCTAAATTCATCCTCACCTATTGAATGGTTACGATGGGTGGCCTCTCAATCTGGCCTGGAAAGTAAGTTTCAAAAGTAATACTTGTAATGCTGAGAGAAAGCTTAAGTCGTGTTGATAGAATTCATCTTAACTTTCAAGAAGTTCATCCTTTTAGAAACAGAGTGGAAACCTAAAAGAATATGAGCCAAACCTCACCCCGAAAGCAAGCAAGACCATACCAAAAAAACAAACAAACAAAAACAACAACAAAACAAACAAACTGGGAGGTAGCAAGATGCCTCTGATAAAGATGTGAACTTATAAGGAGCCCATTAAAACAGACAATGCTCCAGAGATTACTTGCTTTGACCCTCTCATTTGGCAGAAGGGGACAATGTGGCTCAGAGAGAGGAGATGAGTTGACAAATCAACTTGATAAAACAAGTGGTAACAGACTCCTAAATGAGACACCTTTTCCTGTTATATTTCACTAGCCTTTATGATGGGGTTACAAGTCAGTGATTCCTAAAATGAAGCCTATCTGGTTACATTTTGGGTAAGTCTGACTTGGGTTTGAGAAAGTCCTCAGGCTTAGGCAAAACTGACTGTAAGAAAGTGGATGACAGGGGGTCTCTATTTTTGATCACATACTAAACATTTCTACCTACTAAGCCATGGCAGGATAAATTAGCTGGTTGGCGTCAAATGAGTATGAATCACTGTTCTCACCAGCCATAAATCCAATCGCTGGCACAGGATGGATCAAATGCAGAATGACAGCTGAGATTGAAGCACATTGGCCTCTCTCCATCCAGGGTTCCTCGGTCCCTATCCATGCTGGTAGCAAATGTTACATTGTCCTCAGCGTGATAGTCAAGGGATTTACAGTAGTTATGATCTCTTCATGTTGCTTGTGGCTAAAAAGCCAGCAAAAGCAAACAGTGTCTGAGCAGATGGCAGTCGCAGGCAGGCAAAGTTCCAGCTTTGATCCTGACTCTGTACATGGCTTTGGACATTTCCCCCACTTGACAATTAAAGGGATGGGCTAGAGGATGTCCTGGCCACTTCCAGGGTCCCCTCCATTTCTAACATTTACTGAGGCTATGCATGTACTACTCACTCCTTCTTTCTCTAGTGTGGTTCTGTGAGTCCTTGAATGAGTGGCAGCTCAGAAACTTTTCATTTCAGCGAATAGTCTTGACATCTTCAAGTAAAGGTCATTTGGGTGCTGGTAAGTGCACCAATCTTAGAGTCAAAAGAATGAGCTCAGTTCCAGTCTCAGCTCTACACCAAGGGGGTCTGGAACAATGGTGGTTCCCTTTTTGAACCTCCTATTGTTCCACTGAAAAATCCAAGTAGTAATTAATTCCCATTTCACAAAGTTGTTTTGTGGGTCAAATGAGACCATGGATGCCAAAGTATGTGTAACCTGAAAAGCCTGTGGGCTTGTGTGGCTGAGGATGAAGATATAGATGAGGAGTTAACACTTTTTGATTTTCCATAAAGATATAAATGAGCTACAGGTTCTGGATCAACAGATAAGGGTCGGAGGGAGATGTTCCATCTGAGCACCTGTGTTCTGCCCACCCCGAGACTTACACCAGACTCCCCTGCGAAATCCTTTCCTTACTTACCTATACCATTCCTCTATCTCCTCAGTCCAATGGAAGGTATCACCTGTCTTAGGTCTTGCACCTTCTTTCCCCCCTCCCTCCTCACTGCAGACCCAGCTGGAGTGTCAAATCAAAACTTCGGTGCAGATATTTCACCTTCACTTCTTTAGTCTTCTAGACCATTTAAAGAAAACAGCAGAGGCGCTCCTTCCACCCACGCATTTCCCTTTGTTTTGAGGGCTGTGGCAGCCTGGCCTTGTGGCAGTTAGAGCTCCAGGCCAGAAAAGCTCCTCCAGCTTCAAATCCTCTCTTGGCACCTGAGTTCCTGGCCTTCAGCAGGTTACCTGGCATTTTTCCGGGGGTAAAGCATGATGATGGCATCTGATAGGAATGACACATAAGGTAGAAAATGTGGCTTTGCACATGGAGCTGCCAAGGACATCAGGTGTGATTTAACTCCACCCCAACACCAGATGCTATTTACAGAAGTATAAACTGAGTCCTAGAGAAGAGAAGCATCATGTGGTGTCATTTAGAAGTAGAAGTAGGCCAAACTCCTCAATGGAAAGATGAGGAAACTGAGGCGCAACAATGTTAACTTGCCTGCTCTTGGGGTAAAGAACTAGCACTGAAACCCATAACCTCTGATTCAAAGTTCAGGCCTCATTTCATGAGACCACATATAGGATACATAGTGTGGGCATGAAATCCAGGTTCTGAGAGTTTGTAGATATAACAAAAGGTTATTATATTAATGTAAATTTGGGGAAATAAATTTATATCCATGTTCTGGAATTCCCATTTTATTCTATAATATATTCATCATATATTCCTATGTATAAGATGTGGTGAATGCATATTTAAATTTGAGGTTTAGGATATATGTGCATAAGCATAAAATAACTACTAAGCATTACTTTCACTCCAACCCTGAAGGCCAAAGGAACCTTGTAAAAGTCCATTTTCTATCATCAGGGAGCAACTTATCTGTGATGGTCCAAAGCTAGATTCTATTTAGTAAAAGTTAAGTCTAGAAATAAAGGAGCCTGTGTGTGTCTTGAGTCCAAAGCCTTAACCTATTGAAATACTGCCTGGCTTTAGGGCCAGACTAGTGGTATGCTGGTAAATGTTTAGCAACTGGGTTTGAAGGGGAGGAGTAGCCCAGCTGGTGTGGCTCAGTGGTTGAGTGTGTTGGCCTATGAATCAAGAGGTCAGTTTTGAATGTGTATTACCATTTTTAATATAACTTATTTATATATTTACATGATTTGATTTTTAATAATGGCTGTACTTTTGAAAGTTTACAAAATTCATGATATATTAATAATCAGTTATTTTAAACTGGAACAAATCAGCTCCCAGCCAACCCTGGGGACAAACAGATCTGAGTTTGAGTTCTGTCTTGTCATTCTTCCTATGCCCTATCTGTGTGGCATGGGGTAAGATTTTAAACTGTTTCAAGTGTCGGTTTTTTTTCAGCTGTTGAAGGTGATGCAATAAAAACTTCATGGTTTATTAGTGATACTTAAATGAGCTAATGCTTAGCAGTAGCTCTCCATATTAGTGCATTTAACTATTAGTGCATCAACAACCCACTATTAGTACATTTAAAAGTCAAATTCATTCACTCAAACATTTTGCAGGAATGTATTTGTAGTTGTTTCCTATTGTATGTTGTCTCTGGTGTTAGGTACTATGGGGTGAAGACACAGATTGCCTCAAACATTACTCTTGCCCTGCTTTCAAAGAGTTCATGGTCTGGCAGAATGGGATACAAGACCAGAACAAGTGTGATCAGCTCATAAAAAGACAGAGTTTAGGAAGGGCAGACAAGGGAGGGATTCATGGAGGTGATTTGCATGGTGCCATATATTTCAAAATAGACTTGGACATGCAGAGGTGTCCAGGAAAGGGTTTCCCCAAGATGAGAGAGTACAGGGAAAATGCAAAGATAAAGGAACATGGAGGTATAAGTGTATGAATTTTGTGGAACAAAATGTATAAAAAACAGGTGCTGAGGAATTGTTGGAAAGGCAGGCAATGTCCAGGTCATGTTAGCCTTGAATGCTGAGGAATCTGGTTCATGTTCACCTAGGTAATGATGAGCCTGGGGAAATGTTTTCCTCTGTTAGTGACACATATCAGATTTTTGATTACTTAACATATTATTTAAAATATGTGCTTATTGAATAATTTTTATGGCAACTATTCTTTGCTTTAATAAGAATAATTAAAAGTTAACTAGATAGAAAAATGCATTTTTAAACTAAGTAAATTTCCCTTGTGGGGGGTAAGGGGAGAATCAAGTGTTCAGGGATAGAAGGTGGCATTATAATTCCCAGTAGAAAACAAAGTAATTATTTAAAGCCTTTGATAAATACTAGGATGGCTCATGTCAGTGGCTGTATTTCATGAGTTTGAATTGTCTATTGCATCCCTCTTGCATTATGCTTCACACACAAAAAAGTCATATGACCTATATCTTTATCTGCTCCAGTCTTAAGCTTCTATATATAGGCTTTGGTTATGAATGTTTTTTCCTATGAAAAGGTCAGACCTTGCACATGTACCATCAATGCAAAACCCTGCTTATTAAAAAGCAGACAAGCAAGTTAGTAAAAGTCATTGAAATATTACTGATGTGGGGGAAAACTTGGCAGTTTGCTGAAAAAGAAACAGCCTCCAAACTTTCTCAGAGAGATGGGGAAACCTCTATCTTGTGATGACAGTAGCATTTTCCCTGTATCTAAAGCGACCTGTAGCTGTCTGCGGCACCCCCGTTACAGGAGCGGGCTGGGGCACTCCCACCCCCAGCTCTCTCGTGCATGCTCAGGCCTGCCCCAGGGGCACCTACTCACCTCTGTCAGACACCAAGCTCCGTTAACTCCTCCACTACACCTCAAACCCCCATGGAACATCTGGAGGTGGAGCTGGGGAAGGTTCCTCAACCAGATAGACAAAAACCCAATTTGGGGTTTCCGGTCGTAAGCAGAGCGCAGCAGCCACCCTTGGCCAACATTGCAACACCAGAGAGAACTGGGGAGAGTTGAACTCTTACTTTTAAGCCAAAAGTTCACAGGTTCACATACCCCTCTAATGTCAGCTGCTCCCTAGTGCTAACTTTCGAGTCTGAGTGCTCAGTAGGCCTTGGTTGCAGGAACAATCTGTGAGGATTCCCAGTCATTCATTTAAAAGAAGTAGAGGCTTCTTAAAAGAAATGAGAGTTCAGATTCATTTTGGGCACTTCGCCAATTTCTTGACTAGAAAACTGATTCCTGAAGCCCTGCTCTTGGCCTTTGGCTGAAGAGGCCACAGAGAAAGTAGGTTCTTCTTCACTCCCACCGCTTAGCCCTGTGTCTCACCCACCTGGCTAAACTGCCTTCCCTAACCTAGCTAAGTCTGTCTCTTCTGAGGGTCCTAAGCCTCCTGGATCCAGTCATTTTGGACCCCCACAAAGTTCACTTGCTGACAGCTGGGACAAGTTTCAGGCCTGTGGGTTACCAACATGGTACACTGAAATACAGACATTCTTAGATTGGAGTAAAACAGTGCTAAACACTTCTAGTTAAAAAAGAAAGGAAAGGAAAGAACAAACTCATTCTAGCAATAACAGCTGTTCGAGGATGGCAGGCTGCTGCAGGGGTGAGCATTCGCTATCACTGAGGCATCCACCAGAGGCAAGGCCAGCACCCCAACAATGAAGTGGGGAGAGTCAGGCATGGGATGGGGACACGACAATCCTGAGATCTCTTCAACTCAATCTTCTGGGACTACCTTTCCATTTTTTACCACTTTGAGAATCAATGATATATTAAATCCCTGAAATTTCTTCACTTTTTTCCATGACAAGGAAAAATTAACTTTCATTTAACTTTATTTTTACCAGACCACAGGTTATGGTAGTAATAGAGCTGGTCCAAGGTGAATGGCTTTTCTTCTACTTTATTAGTTTAACTCTCTTAAAATTCCACTTTTGGTGCACTACTCACCTGCTCTAAACCCTTCATAGTTCTCTATCAACTCCAGGCTAAGCCCCCATCCATCATTGGGGCTCCTTGCCTGGCGCTCAAGATCCTTCATCATCAGGCTCTGATGCCTCACCTTTCAGTTTCACCTTGAACTACACTTTATCCACTACCTAGCTGTCTGGACTGTTCACCTTTTCCATCTCCACATTTGTCTTTATTCCATTCCAGCCATATCTGTGGTATTTATTTTCTTATTCTTTTGAGTATTTCCTCATTTGCTTGAGCCATGTGTCTCCATCATCATGTGCTCAGAATCCTGTCTGGCTCTCAGGCTATGTTTATTGGCTGAAGTTAGCTTGGATTAGGAAACTTTTTTTCTTGCAGGGAGGCAGAAGGGTACACTGGTTAGAGCACAGATTCTGTAGCCCACCTCCTTTGGTGTGAGTCCTGGTTTTGTCACTTATTGGTGAGGTGGTCCTGACCAAGTTACTTAAACTCCCAGGGACTCAGTTTCCTCATCTGTAGACTGGGAAAAATAATAGCCCCTCCCTCAAGTCATGAGATTTAAATGAGTTGGTTTTTATGAAGTGCTTATTTCAGTGCCTGGCACTTAGTTGGTGCCTATTCATTCTTTAAGGCGCCCTTTTGTTTCTCCCTCCTCCACAATTATTAACTCTATTTTCCATGTCTAAAGCACTTTAGAGTTTCTGAAGACCTTTCATATGTATTTTCACATTGAATCACTGCAGTAATATGCGAGGTAGGTATTGCCATCCCCAGACACTTTTGGTGACACAGGTAAAAGCAGGGGAAGGGGGGACTGTGACAGAAACTCAGAGATTCTAGTTCTGTGTCTAGAACGTGTTCAGCTACAACATGTGGCTCCCAGTCTGGATTCCTGGGCTGGCTGTGACACTACCCAGCATGTTGCCAGATAAGTGTCATCCCTGCTCCAAAGGGAGAGCCCACGGAACCCCAGAGCCTGGCTGCTGTTCCTGCAGTGCCTAAGCACACCTACTAGTATTTCTGGACCAGGCTTCGTCTCACAGCCATCTTGGGTGAAAGGGATTTGCAGTGCTGGTCTCTCACACTCCCCTGAGGCTTTGCGGTTTCATTTCACCTCTGCTGCAGATTGTTCTGTAACCTTTGCTCCATCGCTGTATGCAAAGCTTTCACACTGCAGGACACCTGGTCATGTAACAACAGAATAGCACACCCAACTTAGAAGGGATTTTGAAGATCATTAAGTCCAATCCTCCAAAACCATTTTACAAATGAGAACACTGAGTTCAGGAAAGGAAATTACTTGTCCAAAGATCCCACTCATTTATGTGTCTCTCACACAGGTCATGATCAGGTTCTGGAGAAATATGGACAAGTAACTTGCTTTCAGAAAACACAGAATCTAGTAACCTATGTCCTCTCATCTTACTTTCTCAAATGTCTAGCCCAATGCCTAACAGACATAGTAGGTGCTCTATAAATGCTTCCTGAATAAATGAATGAATAAATAAATGAATGGCACTGCTCAGTCGCTACCCTAGCTGGCCCTAGACCAGCCGTGGGCAAACTACGGCCCGCGGGCCGGATCCGGCCCATTTGAAATGAATAAAACTAAAAAAAAAAAGACCGTACCCTTTTATGTAATGATGTTTACTTTGAATTTATATTAGTTCACACAAACACTCCATCCATGCTTTTGTTCCGGTCCTCCGGTCCAGTTTAAGAACCCATTGTGGCCCTCGAGTCAAAAAGTTTGCCCACCCCAGCCCTAGACCCTGGAATCCAGATTACCAAACTGGGACTCCTCACTGCTCATACTTTCTCCCTCCCCCATTCAGATTCATTTCCTATTAAGGTTTGAGTAATAGCTCACAAACATGACCAAAGGGTGTTGCAGATAGTCGATACCCATCATGACTGGGTTCCCAGTCATCTTGTAGAAGAGTTCACTCTCTGTCTCTCTCCTGAAGTGATGGAAGCAGAGATCCAGCATAAGACCCACCTGGACAGACCCAGGACCTGCTCTGCGGGATGCCAATCACCTGCCTAAATGTTGTCATGCTCTTGCTATACAAACAGAAACTGGTACATGATGCATACTGATTCATGATGGATATCTTAACATGTTTCAAATTTTTCCTTATTTCAGTCATTTCATAGAATGCCCAAGCAGGAGGGTGACTTGGAGATAATCAAGCTTAATAATTCCTAATTGGATAGATATAAAAAACTAGGGTCAGAGGGTGAAATTGAGAGACTCATAGTCACAGCATGCCAGTAGCTCAGACTCCCCTAGAACCCAGGCTTCATGGGTTCTGGTTATCAGAGATTCTTTCCATGCCAGACTTGGCATTAAGCCAGCCAACTACCGAGTGAAACTTCTCCAGAAGACAGGTTCTAGATGACTTACCTGTATTTCTTGCATTGATGACATAGTATTTTGACTTCACAGAAACTCATTTCCTACTCAATGCTATGGAGTTGGTAGCAGATCTTGAACCTCAGTGTTCTGATAGCTAGATTATGCTTTCCTCTATGCTGTACAACTAATCCAATCACCATTTGATAACCAAGTGAATAAATGATGATGGGCTGGACAAATGAATGAAAGATTGACAAACATGGGAATCAACGAATCACTGTTGGGAAATGGATTTTTTTGTAAAAAAGTAACTCTACACTCTCAATCTGCTTAGACACATGGCAACCTGCTTCAGCTCTCTCTTTGATTTCCCTTCATTTGACACCTCCGAGGTGTTTGTAAAAAAGTAACTCTACACTCTCAATCTGCTTAGGCACATGGCAACCTGCTTCAGCTCTCTCACCTTTGATTTCCCTTCATTTGACACCTCCGAGGTTTGTTTAAGGGAAGAGGAAAAATGAACCTTTATGTTGTTTAAGGGGGCAATTTCCCTAATGCTTATTACATCAAACATGGATGATTCAAAAATAAAAATAATTCTAAAAACACAGAGAAATTTAAGCCACCCAAAAAATCACCATCTAGAGATTACCAGTAGTTAATATTTTAGTGAAATTTCATTTTTTAAAGTTTTTTCTTGTTTAATGGATTCATACTGAACAAATGCTTAGTAACCTGTTTTTGTCATTTAATAATAAAACACAAATATCTAGTCAGGTCAAAAGTAGGTCAAGTAGATCAAGAATGAGCATAATTTTATGACATTTGATGTTGAGATTCCAAGCACTGCTTTACATTGACTGTTCTGAGGGCCCAGCGAAGACATTTCACCAGGCTTTGCCTATCAAGATTTCCTGTCTCTAAGATGGCTATGGCTATAACATTGTTAAGAGATGAGCAATTAAAATAGTTTGAGATAAAAAGCTTTTAATTTGCTAACCTTTGTTATACACACAGACAGATACATACACATGCACATGGGCACACACTATTACATGTGTGTTTCACCCACCTCACACATCTCACATACATATCACACATCTTGTATGTCCCTTCTAATAACCCTGGAAGAGAAGCAGGGCACAGGTCATCATTTTAAAAATTGAGAGCCATGGAGATTCCATGTACATGTCTGAGATTTTTATATTTATTTATTTTTAAATGTTATCTTCAGAAATAAAATAAGTAAGCAAAAATGAGCCAATGTTCAAAGGGGAGTTTCTTATGTCTGAAGATTAGTAGAAGATTTTATCCATTTATAGTGGAGTGGAGACATGAACCCCTTTTTGATCTTTTATTTGAGACTGTTCTTTATACCATACTACACTGCTTTTCTGACTTAAGACACTTTTGAAAGTGTTGATGATTTTAGTTCATTTCACAGAAGAAAATATACATGCATCAACATGCCCCATGTCCCTCAGCATGAGGGCTGACAGTGCATTCTGTGGCCTCTATAGATGGGCTGGCTGCCTGACACTTCTGTAAATGAGGTTTAATTTGATTAATGTGGCCCACTGGTCAGGACAACCTCCCCTGCTCAGTGAGGCAAGGGCCACTGGACATGGCTGGCTGGAGGGCCAGAGAGAGGTTGTGATTCATTTCTGCCCCAGGCACCCACCTGGCCGGCCTGGTGCAAAGGCTCTGTGACCAGGGGAAAGTGAGAGGCTGCAGGCGCCCTGCCCATGAGCTGGGACTCAGGAGTAATAGCGAGAAGAGGGGTGAGAGTAGCAGCTGCTGAGGTTGATATTTATATAATGACTCTGTTCCAGGCAGGAAGTGAAACAGATTCTGCTGAGGCACTTTCCTTCCCCCACTCCCCTGCCCACTGGCGGCTCCAAAGAGGTGATATGGGGAGAGCCTCAGCAGGTTATACCCACACGTATGCAGACTTGCACTAGGCTCCAGGCTCCTCAACGGGATGTCAGAGCCAAGGCTCCCTACTGGATCCCAGAGGTGCCCCTCTCTCCGTGTTCTCAGCCTAGGCCCCTTCTTTCTCTTCACCTAGTTGCTTTTGCTGATTGGGGAGAGCTCTGCTGTCCCCCTGCAACTCTGCAGGAATGCTGTGAGGTACAGGAGATTATATCTATAAAACACAGGGCCAATCATGCGTTGTTATGGAATTAGCATTAAGCTCTTTATTACATTTCTATAACCATCTCCAACTCATCACCTGTGGTTTCTGTGGATGGTTGTTCCCTGACTTTGCTACCTGCCTCAAGCAAACGTTCTGCCTCGTACTGCTCCCTTCCTTTCAAGCATCAACACCTGTTCAGACTGTCTCAGGCTTCAGAGCAAATAGCCCCATCAGTTCCCATCTTCTTGCTTAAGCCTAGACTTAGTAATTCTATTCTTAAACCTTTCTAAAACAAAAGGGAGTTTTAATATAGATGGTATACCATCTAGACAGGTCTTCCTGTTCTGTTTCCAACCTAGTACTGGGGACTATTTGAATCATGAAGTGTTCATAGCCTAAAAGGACCTTAAAAATTATCTGGTCCCCTGCTTCTCAATGAGTAAAGGACCATCAGCAGCAGCAACAGCTTTGAGGAGCTTGGTAGAACTGCAGAATCTGAGGGCTCACAAAATCCAGATTTACAAAATCAGATCTGCATTTTAGTAGGATTGCTAGATGATTTACACTCGTGTTATGCTTTGAGAAGCACCTTAGCCCGAGACGCTCATTATCAGGTGGAGGAACTAAAGACTCAACGAAAGATATACCTGCTCAAGGTCACAAAGCCAGAGAATTCCATCAGGCTAGAACTTAGTAGACTGCCTAATTCAAGTTCCTTTCTTATGCACAAGGTCCTAATGAAGATGTTCTTCCAATGCCAGCACTATGGTAAGCAGGGCAATCCTTTCCCCTTTTTTTTTTTTTTCTCTAAATTGCATCTATGGGTATTTTTGCAATTCACTTGACTAATAGAAAATCAATACAAATGATTTTCCACTATCTCCTTTGGGCTCTTGTATGACCTAAGTTGCCATTCTAGTTGCTGAGTTCCACAGAGCCTAGTGTGCTTCATTAGGAATGTTCACTTCACCTTTATTTGAAAGGAAACTTTGGAGTGCTGGTAAGACAAGGGAGATGTGTTATTAGATGTTTCAGCTACTTCAGCTTTGCCCCTCAAGAACCTTGCCAGGAAGAACTATGAATGACAGCATATTTTAGAATCGCAAAATGACAAACCTGGAGGCGACATTAGAGACCATCTCATCCAACCCCTGTAAGAATCTGATGGGGATGATGAGCCATATAAATAAATGACTTTCTCATGTTTATCCAGCCAATTAGTAGCATATTATGGGCAAAAGGTTATCTCTCCTGCTACCCAAGTCAGGGCTCCATGCAATGTACTCCCACCCCTTCCTCAACTAGATGGAATGGACACACTTAAACAAATAAATCACCTGAACCAGATGGCATTTACCCCAGAATCCTGGAGTAAGTCATGTGTAGAAATGTGATGCTCTTGTCCAGATGGAACATCCTGTCATTATAAATGATCACTGCACCAGAGGGAATGTCACACTGTCAATGGGTTTTCCACCCATGTGAAGGGCTACCTGGGAAGTATAAGCTACTAAATCTCACTGCCATGTCTGGAAGTCATAATAAGGAGTGGGATCATGCATATGTAACAAACATAACCTATTAAGGGAGAAAAACCAGAAGGATTTTAACAAGTCAATGTTCTCTAAGAGGCTAGGGCTAAGGTCTAAGTAGGTTACTATTGAAACATGATACTTTCAAATTTTCGTTGATTCAAGACTGGAGTTTTACATCAAAGAACAGCTTGAATCAGAATTGGTTGGCATGGCACTATGTCATCTTTCACTAGGATCATGGAAATAATATGATAATATTGTTCCAGCTCCCTCAAAAAGAGAATGTTAACAAAGAGATCTCCAGAAATCAGAAAGCACCCAGAATTTTAAAAAAAGACATAGAAGAAATAAAAAGTAGTGAAACCTCTATTTTGCAAATGTCACTGAACATTTCTACTCATCATGGTGCTTCACTTTAAAACGATCTTAATGGTTTCACCATTAGTATTTCATCAGATGTGCAAGGTGCGCCTGGGAAGTAAGCAGAGACAGGTTTATCATTCTTGTTTGAGATGAGGTACCTACACTTTTGGGAGCAGAATTTCTTTCCAGTGTTTATATCACTTGAATCTTAGTTGAACTCCAATTCCAATGCTCTTTACACAACACAACATTGCTTCTGGATAAAGATATACTACAAAAAACAACAACTTCTATCTTCACACCCTTCAGAAATTACAATGAATCTGGACAACTCCCTGACATAGGGTGGAACACAACTAATTGTTGAGAACCTGCTGTGTGTGACCAGGAGCTGTATTAGATGCTGTAGAACAGGAGTTGTATTAGATGCTGTGCATAGATGTCTCACGAATTATGACAATTACTGTCTAATGTGGGTGTTCCTTTTTCTTTCTATATACACTAGGTAACTGAGCAAGGTTAAGCAACTTGCTCAGGGTCACAAAGCTGCAATTTGATGGAGCTAGGATATGAATCTTGAGTCTACTTGGGTTCAAAGCCTGTGTTTCTACATCAAGTATTTCTATTATTTCAATGTCATCACTGAGGAAATGGAATTAAAGATATTAAGAACCAAAATCATAGAATCAATAATCACAGAGAAAGGATTCAACCTGGAGTCCTTTGACTTTAAATGTCAGGAGAATGAGTGGAGACATGTAACAACTGAGCTTCAGTTTGGGCAAATATAAAGCAATCCTCTTGAAGTAAATATAAGGAGTGGGATCATGTACCTTATACCTTATCTCTATTTGTAAACAACTATACCTTATCTCTATTTGTAAACAACTATACCTTATCTCTATTTGTAAACAACTATACCTTATCTCTATTTGTAAACAACTATACCTTATCTCTATTTGTAAACAACTATACCTTATCTCTATTTGTAAACAACTATACCTTATCTCTATTTGTAAACAACTATACCTTATCTCTATTTGTAAACAACTATACCTTATCTCTATTTGTAAACAACTATACCTTATCTCTATTTGTAAACAACTATACCTTATCTCTATTTGTAAACAACTATACCTTATCTCTATTTGTAAACAACTATACCTTATCTCTATTTGTAAACAACTATACCTTATCTCTATTTGTAAACAACTATACCTTATCTCTATTTGTAAACAACTATACCTTATCTCTATTTGTAAACAACTATACCTTATCTCTATTTGTAAACAACTATACCTTATCTCTATTTGTAAACAACTATACCTTATCTCTATTTGATGTACCTTATACCTTATCTCTATTTGTAAACAACTATACCTTATCTCTATTTGTAAACAACTAGAGGCCCAGTGCATGAATTTGGGGCCGTCTTGCCCAGTCCCGATTGGGGCCGGGCCGATGGGGGCCTGCTGGCCGGGGGAAGGGATGAGGGGAAAGACTGCAGGAGGTTGGCTGACCAGCCGGGGGAGGGACCAGCCTGGGAAGGTCACTTAGGCTTTTAAATATATAGATGGAGTCTAATATGTCACAACTCAGGAAATGCATTTAAATTTATTTTATTTCACTTCTGTAAAGAGGCATTGAGCATAGACTCTATAACAGGTACCATGCAGGCCACTTGCATGGACCTTCTCTTCTTTGAGTCTCTTAACGACTGTTTTTCCCATTTTACAAAGGAAAATGAGTGACTTATCCAAGGTAACACAGCTAATAAGTGGCAGGGCAAAAACTGAAATCAGCTCTGACAAATCTGAACTCCAGTAGCTGCTTAAGGTTAGACACTCATGAGAACACTGGGTTTCATCAGATGAAAAGCATTATCCCATATTCAAATGAAAGCAGGGCTTTGGAAAAAGTGTGGTAGTTCTATTCATGGAACTTCAAGAAGAAATCAGAAGTGCTGGGGACATGGGGAGTGACAGAGAACTATTCAAATCACCAATATGATGGAGCTTGTTGGTATAAAGATAGACTTAACAAAATTAGATTTCCTCAATCAAAAGAGAGAGAGCTGAAAGGAGATATGACAATGTTTGCTAGAATGGAACTGTGTACTTAATCAGCAAGTCTCAGAAAAACAAAACTATCCCAACCTCCCCTTACCCCTTATGTCGCAAATGAAAGGAAGTAATACTTTACATAGTAGGTAGTAAACTTAATAAGCCCTAGCCATAGTAACTGCCTGAGAGTGCAGATGCACAAATGGGTTTAAAAATTGATTATTTAAATGCCATAAATACTCATAAATTTTAAGTGGGTTTATTAAAGGATATGTGGGGCCTTAAAGGTCACCTGGCCCAAACTACTCCCTCATGGCATCTATTTGGTCACCTCCATTGGCAAAAAGCTCACTTTCCCAAGGCAGATCATTCCACTAATCTCTGCACATCAGAAAGTTTTTTTCTTAGGTTTAAACAAAACTTATTTCCATTTAGTACATCAATTTTGGCTCTATATATGCCTTTGAGATTCCACACAACAAATCTGAAGATTTCCTTTCTATATCCCATCAGATATTTAAATCCTATCACTCCTGTTTACTGAAGTTGATATCATGAACAGAATCATATTTAGACAGAAATTGCATAGGTGGACTTTCCAAATTTTAAAAGAGGAGTATAATGTAGCATTTCCCGCTTTGAGAGGGCTAATGAAATAAGTATTTGACTGGAAATCAGGAGACCTAGGTTCTATTAGGTTCTATGAATTTTTATATGAAACCCACTGTATCTGCCACTAATCAGCAAATAGATATTAGAGGGCAGGGCCCTCATATTTCTGGACCACAGTTTCTGGGTTTGTTTATTTTTTACACATCCATTAAGCTTAAACTTCAGAATAATTTTCCAATTGACTTTGGATATCTTTATTTTCATGTCCATAAAGCAATTTATAGTCAGAATGCCCCATACTAAATTCACCCTCCACCCCACATACACTCCTTTTTGTTTTATTTGATATACTTATACGCTGCAAAATTATTACCACCATAGCATAAACTAATACCTGTATCATGTCACATAATTACCACTCCTTTTTTGTGATGAGAACATTTAAGATTTATGCTCTTAGCAACTTTCAACTATATAATACAGTATTATTAACTACTAGAGGCCCGTTGCAGGAAGATTCCTGCAAGAATAGGGCTTCCTCAGGCCTATTCCTGCAAGAATAGGGCTTCCTGGGGCTGGAGCAAAGCAGAGAAGGTGTCTGCCACTTCGCTCCCTCCCTTCTCCGCTGCCTCGCTCCCTCCCTTCTCCACTGCCTCGGCTCCCTCCCACCTCCACTGCCTCGCTCCCTCCCATCTCTGCTGCTTCACTCCTTCCCCCTCTGCTGCCTCAGGTCTGCTCCCATCTCCCTGCCTCGGCTCCGTTCCCTTCTCCTCAGCTTCACTCCCTTCTGCAGCGCTTGGCTTCCTTTTACACTGTCTTCAGTCTTCGCTCCACGCCTGAGTATGCAAATAAACCACCACCTTTGTTGGGTTAATTTGCATATCACCCTGATTGGCTGGTGGGCATAGCAGAGGGATGGTCAATTTGCATGTTTCTCTTTTATTAGTGTAGATAATCACTATGCTGTACATTATATCTTCAGAACTTGTTCACCTTATAACTAGAAGCTTGTACTCTTTGACCAACCTCTCCTCTCTTACCCACACTCTGATCCCTGGTAACCACATTCTAGTCTGCTTTTACGAGATTGGCTTTTTAAAATTCCACATATAAGTGAGATTATATAGTATTTGTCTTTCTCTGACTGACTTCACTTAGTCTAATTCTCTCAAGATCCATCCATTTCATCACAAATGGAATGATTTCTTCTTTCTTATGACTGAAAAATATACCAGTGTGTTTGTGTGTATGTGTATATACATTACATCTTTTTTCCATGCATTCATTGATGGACACTAAGGATGTTTTTCCATGTCTGGCTATTGTGAATAATAAACCACATTTATTTTAACTGCAAGATAAAGAGGTAGAACAAAATAGTGTTTATTCTCCCTTCTGTCCTTGATTTTCTGGCTTGGACTTAGTTAACCAGTGGTGGTTCTGAGATCCATATCCACTTCGGAAACTCCCTTCAATACACCATCCCTGAAAGGCGGTTCACTAGTCCCTTAAGATGGACCAGAACAACTAGGAGGAAATTTCATTGACGATGATTATTGGTCACTAACTCCTCTACCCCTATTCCCTTATGATAGCAGGTTCATCTTAGAACAGAGAAGATTTCATCAGAGTCTTGTTCGTTTTCAGCTACTAATAGCCAGAGAAATGCTTACTAATAGCCAGAGAAAAGTTAACAAGTAGAAAGCAAGCAACTAACAAAAAGAACATTTAGAAATGTAGTTTCAGATCTTGAAACTGACACAAGGACCATTTGATAGACAAGTGTAGGGACAATGAGCTGGTCTTATCCCTACATGAATGAGAGTTACGTGAGCAAAGGCATTTTCTGTCTGTGAAAACCCTATGAGAACTATGAACATAGGAGGGTCCCAAAGCATTTGGGCTGAAGAAGGTCACACTAGACAAAGGGCAGTGCACTCAGGTGTCCAGAGATTCCCTAAGTCTCCCAGCTGCTTAATGGCACAACTAAAACTAGAACAGCTCTCCCAGCACCCAGTGCTGTGAAATTTCAAACTTTATAATTTATTAAGCAGCCATTACATGCTAGGGACAGTGCTAAACTAAACTCAGTAATACATGTTATCACCTTTAATTGCTCCTATAATATAAACTCTGAGGAAGCAAGGATTTCAGCTGTCTTATGATTCTGTCTCCAGAACATCATCTGGCACATAACAGGAGCTCAATATCTACAAGTTAAATTAATTTAAATAAATTATTACTAATAAGATTATGAATATTACTGAGTTATTACTATGCCCACTTTAAGGATGAGAATATTGAGGCTCAGAGAGATAAACTGACTTGACAAAAGTAAAAGAAAGGTGAGGAATGGGCAACGGACCTAAATAGACACTTTTTGAAAGAGGACATACATAAGGCTGAGAGACATATGAAAACATGCTCAAAGTCACTAATCATCCGAGAGATGCAAATCAAAACGACA
>NW_005368456.1:970825-992318 GCF_000412655.1 Myotis brandtii | reverse complement strand
GCTGTAAAAAGGAAGGAACTCCTACCATTTGCAACAGCATGGATGGAGCTGGAGAGCATTATACTAAGTGAAATAAGTCAGTCAGAGAAAGATAAATATCACATGCTCTCACTCATTTGTGGATTATAATGAACAACATAAACTGATGAACAAAAACAGATGTAGAATCAGAGAAACATCGATCAGATGCTCAAAACTCAGAGGGAAAGCAGGGGAGGGTGGGGGAGAGGGGAAATGATCAACCAAAGGACTTGTATGCATGTATATAAGCATAAGTGATGGATGTGGACAACAGGGGGTCAGGGTGAGGGCAGGATTGGGGGGATGAGGGGACATTGGGGGGATAAGAACACATTTGTAATATCTTATTCAATAAAGGGAAAAAAAGTAAAAAAAAAGAAAAAAGAAAAAGAAAAAGAAAAAGAAAAAGAAAGGTGAGGAAACAGCAAAGTTGTTTGTGGCCAGGTTTTCTGCTGTCAAGGTTGGTGCTCTTGTCAGCAGAGCACAGCTGACTCTCAGCTTAATTACCTTGAAAATCTAAAATAAAATTGGCTTTAATCTCTTTGAAACATAAAGCAAAATATGTTAAACAAATATAAATTTATTGCTCATCTTTTTGCCATTCAAAATCTTCAGATATAATTGGTGACTAAATTTTCTGCCCACGAAAGCACCATTAAAGAGATTTAAAAGGACTCCACTAAACTTAAAAACAAATCAAAACAGCTTGTAAATTCCATGAGCATTGTGAATGTCTTTCTTATGGAAGACATATTCCCCCTGAATTTCTTGTGGCCCTGGGAGGATGGTGGCTTGGAACATGAGTGGAATAAAGGCAGCTGACTTGCAAAGAACAGCTGGTGGGAAGCGAGTGCCAGTGTGTTGTGGGGGAGCCAGGGGCTCTTTAGCCCTAGTCATTTTTCTTGTCTGTTCCTCTTCTCCACCCCAGTCTTGCAAAGGGACAGGAGGCAGCAAGCACTAGCTCTCAAGTCAGGAGATGTGAGTTCTAGCCAAGGTCCCAAAAGTCACTGACTAGGGGACCATGGACCAGCACATTGGCCCTCTTGACTTCAGTTACCCTACGTGTAAAATAGAGAAATTAGTCAAAATGGCACCAGGGCCCTTTTCCTCTCTGACAATCTCCTTACATTATTCCCTCTTTTCTTCCACCCAGCCCCAAACAGAGAGGGCCATGGAGCCCAGACTGGCCCCGGGGACTCCCCACCACTGCCTCTCGGAGCCTCTCCATGCAGCTGTGCAGCCACAGCTGCCTCGTCCTGCACTACTGACCACTCCTATTTACCTATGCAGATGAGGATATGAATAAAAAAGTGAAAAGGTCCTCCTTCTTCACGTTCTTTTAAGCCTTTCGCTTTCCCTAAACCAAGAGCAATCAATATGCAGCTTTCTTTCCAAACCTTCCTGGCTTAGGGACTCAATCCCACATTTCTTGTGCACAGGTAGGACTAGATTTGGATAAGGAGAAATTGCTTTTTACTTATCAGTAAGGTTTTCTATTTTATAGTTCTGTTTAGCGTTTGTATTCGCCACACATATACATACACACAAAGAGACACACATAAAACAGTGTGGTCTTTTTAAGTCATTCTACTATATAAACACTGGTCAGTCAATACCCTTTAGTCTTAAAGAAATAATATGCCAGCTTTGCTGCCTAACTGGGAACTACAGTCTCCCATGTGCACTGACCCAGGCAGGTTTGCCTTCCTTGGACAACTTTATCTTATACAGTGATGCCTCTTCACAGACAACTCCTGGAAACTGGTGGAAATCAGGCCCATTCCTAAAGCCTGTTTCTCGACATGTTCTCCATATGTCCTCCCTCATTTTTGTCTCTGCCCCTCCCTCCTTCACTTGTTGCCTCTTCCATCATTCCATGGCACGTGTTTCATGCATTCGTACACACACTTTTGACAGAACACTTTGTCTCGATGATTTGGAACCATATCATCTCTTTCCAAATGGATCAAACTCTTTGGGAGCAATGACTGAGTCTTGCCCATGCTGATATTTACCTGGCTCAAGGTAAATACTAAATGTGGATGAATTCTGTACTTCTTGATGCCCATGATTCTGCCAGGAACTCTTTCCTATGGTTTCTACCATGGGGAAAACATTTGGGGCCATTTAAGGGTTAAGTGGAGGCCCTATGATTCATCTGGTCCCACCCTAAGAAGCGTTTTCCAGCTTCTGTTGACTGTTCCTATTACCAGGCATAAGACAAACACTATCTTTCCCCTCATACCTACCTTCTTGGTCCCCTGGGTTGCATTCCTGTGCCAAGGCTCTTTTCTTTTTGACCCACCTTCCTTTGAATGTATTTATTTGCATTTCCATTTAAACATGTCTCAAAATGGTATCGTCAGTTTAATTTTGGTTTTACTTGAAGCTCAAGTGCAAGAGCTCTTCTGTCTCCTGTCCCAACAAGTACTCATTTACTTATGTTTTTACTAACTGATCAAATAACTAAATAGCAACCAAGACACTAAGGGACACAAACTTGAAATCAATCGCTTTCCTGACTGCAAGGTGATCCCAGTCTAGTAAGGGAGATAAGACATGCACAGAAATCATTACAATACCAGGGAGATGGCAATAAAAGCCCTAAAGAGGAGCTAGAACCACTAGGTATTAAATATACTCAGAGATGTGAGAGCTCAGTCCCCCTGGAGAGAGGAGAGGCAGGACCAGGAAAGATGTCAGAGGGCAGGTGGAATTGCAGTGGACCTGAAAGAATGAAGCTGGATTTGCACTCACAGGGACAGTCAGGCAGAAGGAAAAAAACTACAGCAATGCCCAGCGGTGGAAAAGTACAGGACTAGAAAGAGTGAATAGTTCACTGGGCTGCAGGGCTGCATGCTCAGATGAAGCACTGAGGAATATGGCTCAAAAGTTAGGTTGACATCCATGTGGGGATGGACCATACCAGGAGGGGACTGAAGCAGGATGACCAGTTGAGAGGCATTTTCAACCTTCTGAGTGAGAAGTGAGAGGGCGGTAGCAGTGAAAATGGGAGAAAGGAATGGGTATGAGAAATATTTCAACAAGTTGCCTAAATTCCTTCAAATCTCCTTGACTAATTCTCCTCAAAAATTCATATAACCATTTTCATTGCAGGCATCATACTACATTCCCTGCCCCCACTTTGGAAGCTTATCTTTTTATCTTCCAGGTGCATGACTTTCTGCACAATTACTTGTCGTCAACTCATCAGAGCAACTCAACCATGCAGCTCGAAAGTCTCACTGTCACACGTGGCCTCCGTTGCTCCCTTGCACTGTCTCTGTCCTCAGCAATCTTCGTCTATGTACTCGGAGAACAACAGCTCTAAATCTCCTGTGCCCTCTGTGCCCTTACAACACAGTTCAGTCAAAAGGTAAAACCTGGACAAGGATGTTAGCACAGGATCGTACTCGGAGAACAACAGCTCTAAATCTCCTGTGCCCTTACAACACAGTTCAGTCAAAAGGTGAAACCTGGACAAGGATGTTAGCACAGGATGGGGGAGGAAGTGGCAGAGGGGTAGAATGGAGCCCTCATCTGACTTCATCCTGTGTATGCACTCTTGACTCAGTTCCACCATGTCCCTCTCTTACTGGAAAGTGAAGTGAAGACTAAGACAGCATAGGCTGGGGAGATGGGGAGCTACCAGGAAGGGATCTAGGGATCTAACCAGCCCAATAGTATAACCATCTGGCAGAGAAAATCAGAAATGAGATTGCAAAGGTCTGCTGGCTTTGCCTCTACTGAGCAAAGTGATTTCAGCCTTCTTTCTCTGTCTGGGCCTCAGTTTTGAGGTCTACAAAATAAGGATTATGACATCCACCTATCTGCCTCCATTGAGCTGTGAAGCTAGAATAGGGTGAGTATGTACCTACTTTGAATATGTAAAACACAATTTCATAGGCTTATTCTCATTTAACTCAGACCCCACTCATTAGGATAGGTAGATATGCAGAGAAGAAAGAGGAATGTAGATGCCTAATGAACAGAGGCTGTGGGGGGTCCCTATTTTCCACAATAGATCTACTAGTAAGGTGATTGGTGGTATGAAGCTTCTAATCCAGTCTCCTTATTTGACAGATGAGGAAACTGAGGCACAAAAAAGAGGGAATAGATGGTCCGTGGTCACAAGGTGAGTTCAGAGGACAAACCCAGGTCCTGACGATCCCAGGCCAGTTCTTTTTCTGCCCCATATTCCTAGCTCTCCAAACTGAAGCCAGGAACACGAGCCCAGAAGCTGGACTTATTTACTTCCTGAATTGTTGGTGGAGAGTTAGATAATTGGAACTAAGGGAGAACTTAATGTGGGCTGAATCATATTCTATTTCTTTGAAACATTGTGTTTAGAATCCTAGATAAGCATTTTTCTAAGACCCAGAACATTCATGTCCTGAAAAGAAAGACTCAGTTCCAAATTGAGGATTGCCTATCAAACTTCTTTCTCCTTCCTCAGGCATAAGAGGGCTCCAGAATAGGAGAAGGAGGAAAGCTTTTTCCTATTAGTCAGTAGCTGACAAGTATCAAGGGCTTTGAGGTTCCAATGCTCCATTAAACATTTTACATGTACCTCACCTTATTTGATCTTCGTAACAACCCTAGTTGTGAATAATCTCGGTATCCTCATTTTCAGGTTAAAAAACAAACAAACAAAAACCCGAGACTCAGATAACTCAAGTATGTTGAGTCACAAGCTCATGGCAGGTTTGTGCCTAACACCTCTCTAAATCCCAGGGAGATTTTTTATTAGGGAGGAGCAGCTTCTGCTCCAAATGTTTTCTGCCTGGGCCCCTGCAAAGAGTCAGAACTGTCCAATGGTGTGCTCTTTTCACCCAGAAGAATCTATGAAGTACAGACTCTCTGTGTGTATGTTTCTGTCTTTTGGTTCATTCATTATTACACAAGCATTTCTGAGGAGGGCATTGTGCTAGCACCAACATCTGAAACACACCCCTGCCATCAGGATTTTGAAGGCTGGTTGAAGGTGTGGGGTGGTGGGAGACACATTGCCAGATAGCTCCCATCAAAGGAGGACAGTCATGCTACCAGAGAGAGCCACAGATGTGTGTCTGGAGGTATCGAGGTGGCAGAGTGGAGCAGGAAACATGTCCACACAACTAGAAGGCCAGTGCATTCAGGAGAGGCAAGCAGGATCTAAGCTGAGGGTAGGATGCAGGATGAGAAGGGGCTGGAATTCAGGCCAGAAAGTCTGGGGCTGATGTTCGAAGGACTTTGAGGCTGCGCTAAGGCACTTATTTCTTCCCAGAGTGCCAGTGCCAAATCAGCCCAGATGTAGGTGGTGCCCTTGTGTGGCTTCTTAGAGCCTTAGTTTCCCCTTCTGTAAAATGGAAGCCATGGACATTGCCTGTATGAGTCTTGTGTGGGGATGGAGCAGAGGGAATCAATAGCAGACTGTGTTGAGCTCCTTCAAGGTAGGATGGGAAGAGAATGCAAATCACCGATATTTATAGTTGTAACAAACTGAGACTGAAAAGATATTGCTGCGGGCCAGGCCGCCAAGCACTCCCTCTGGAAATCCTGAAAACCTGCTGCCATGGGGCTGTGCCCAGATCCCAGCTGGAAGCGGACTTATCTCTTCTCAGCTCCTGCCAGGCTGTTCTTCATACAACAAACACCAAGCTCCTTGCATAATCCCACCTACAGAGAAGGAACCTCCACACCATTCTGCCCTCCCCTTTCAAAGAACCAAGCTGAGTCCTAAATTCCCAGGTTATGACAAGCTTCTTTTTTGTCATCAGTGCCTCACCAGACAGCCTTGTCAAGTCTAGACCCTCTGAGAGGGCTGGGAAATCAGCCTGATGTTCCACTAGTCTCCTGACACAGCCCCTCTTTTATGGAGCTTCCCCTGTTCCAGGCTCATGCTGCGCATCATAGCAGAGCTGATAGAAAAAGACAGTGGGGGGCCTGGCCCCCAAGGAGAGACAGGGAGCAGGGTCCTAACATCAGGAAAACATTTTTTCTAACAAAGGAAGGGAAAGACCACTTTGCTTTCAATCGTTTTTCTGTTTGATTTTTTAATGAGCTGATCTTTTAATGGAAATGGAACTTTTTTTTCAAATGTCATGCCTTATGGGGCACCCCTTATGGAGAGCACTTTTAGTGACCTCTCAGGTACTTTGGAGGGATTCTATAACAGTGTTAATAAAACTTTGATGTGCATAGTAAATCTGGTTAAAATGCAGATTCTGATTTATTAGAAGTCTGGGTAGGTCCTGAAATTCTGAATATCTAACAATCTTCTGGTTGCTATTGAACCCATGGACCACACTAAGTAGCAAGGGTCTAGAGCTCTAAGATTATGTTTGAAAACCATTGACTCTTAGGATAGAGAAACTATGAGCCTCACCACTCCCTATCTGGAGATATTGAACCAAGGCTCCTGGATTAGATTATCCTCTTCTGAATTGAGGTCAACTTCTGCATTCAACTCCACACCAAGATCTAGGATTACCTCCTTCTTACCTCCCTCTGGCTGTAGCTGTCTATTATCTCCACAGGGCAGTCTGGGAAAATTCCTAAAAGGCTTGGCCATAAAGAAGAGGTTTAAGGAATAGTCTCATTCTAACAGAAAAGTACAAGAGGTTCAGAAAAATCCTCCCCACCCCATCCGCCACCCAAACACACAGAAGAGAGAGAGAGAGGGAGAGAGAAAGAGAGAGAGAGAGAGAGAGAGAGAGAGAGAGAGAGAGAGAGAGAGACTATGCTCCTACTAGTTCTTATAAAAGATGGCCCTGTGACAGCCATCTTCTCCCTGCCCTCTCCTAACCCAAGATGATGAAGGATGGAAGTAATTGTCCTCACACAAGCTCCCTGTCCCTCAGACCCACCCCCTTCAGGATTGAGATGCTCTCATTGAGGTCAAAGGTATTTTTAGCTATGCTCATGTGTCCCATGCTTGGCCAAGCCATCCTGGATGTTAATCTTGGATTCCACAAATGCCAGGTCTTCTAATCCAAGAGGCATAGAAGTGACAGGGAAATCTGAGTGCACTGGAAAATGTAGCACATGGCCTTTTGAGGATTTTATCCAGTTGCCCTGCATGATAAAAACAACAGTTAACACCTAATGCTCAGAAAATGCTTCATCATTTATAGAGTACTTCCACTGACATTGCCTCATTTGATCTTCCCAAGAGATTCATGAGAAAGGTAAGGCAAAAAAGTATTCTTATTTCTATTTAATGGAAGGGCCAGGTGGCTTGGTAAGATGACAGAGCTCCTACGTGTCAAACTTGGGTCTTCTCTCTCTAGGTTCAAACTTCATGTCTTTTACCACAGTCCCATGTAACCCCAACCTTTTGCTTCTTCCTCAGGCTTGGTTTTATTGTTTTGGTTAAACATTGCAAGATATCTGTAAATCTTCATGATAAAAGTCCTGGGACTATAGATGCTTTTAAGAAGTAGAAGACTAGAGATGAGGAAGAATGAGACAGCACAGACCAGTCATGATTATGGGAGAAAGCAGAGGACACACTCAAAAGAGAGTGACCAAAGAGAGATTAACTAAAGGATAATTTACAAAAGCTTGGGCAGGGTTAAGGAAAACCAAGAGATGGTGATGCCCAGCCAGTGTGGCTCAGTTGGTTGAATGTTGACCCATGAACCAGGAGGTAACAGTTTGATTCCCAGTCAGGGCACATGTCTGGGTTGTGGGCTTGATCCCCAGTAGGGGGCATGCAGGAGGCAGCCAATCAATTATTCTCTCTCATCATTGCTGTTTCTATCTCTCTCCCTCAAATCAATAAAAGCATATTTTAAAATAAAAGAGATGGTGATGCACCCTAAGGCTAACAACAGCTGAGAACTATTATCAGTCCTTCGCCTAAAAGGGCAAAGGGAGAGGCAGATTCCAAAACCTGGTAACTATAAACTAGAAGAGGGCTAACCTACAGCCAGTAGAGAGGGTACTATAAGAAGAAATATCCTCACTCTTTCATTCTCCCACCCTCCAATCACCTATCAGTGCCAGGTTGAATCCAACCAGAAGCCAGAGGGCAGGGAACCTACTGGTCTCCATTAAGGTCAACCTTCTGGAGAGAAAAGAAGAGAAGGAGGAAGAGTGGACTTGAAGGGTCAAACAGAGAACACCCAGCACATAGCTACTCATAGCTACAATAGCCAAGAAGTTGGTGGAGGATGGCATGGCATTGAGTCTGAGGGGCTAGAATTTGAGGGGTAAGTAAGTGGTAGCCCTGTTCTCTCAAGAGTGGAGTCACCCCAGAGCCCAGCTGCAGCTCTCTGGGAGCCAATTTGGTCCCAGGTCTCAGGAAAAACCTGCTAACCCCAAAGGCAAGATTGGCCATCCTGGAGTCTGGGTTTAAATCCAAGTTCCCTCCATCTTGCTTTGTGTGACCTTGGACAATTCATTTAATCTCTCTCATCCTAACCTGTTTGGCTCCTCTGAGTCTCTATGTCAAGCATGTCAAACTCAAAGGCTAACACGGGCCAAATAAACAAGGTTTAAGTTTATGTGGGCTGCAAAAAACAAAGGCTTCAATTTTCATAGAAATGTCGGTTTATTTCAATAGAGACATGCTGAATACAAAGGGCTGAAATAAATGAGTAATCATTAACATAAAATAATAGAACATTTTAATAAAAGTAATATTTTTTCTTGAACATTAACTTACCAGACACCAAATAACTGCACAAATTAATAAAAGTAACGCAAAATAAAACTATTTTTCTTGTTCTCTGTAAGTGAAATATTTCCTGTTGTGCATACCAAATAAGTCAGTCCAATGATGTGGCAATCTGCTGCTAAAATATTCACTGCTAGTATTAGTGGAGAGAAATGGTGCGCCTGTGCATAAGGCGAGTAAAGGAAATGAATGCAACACGATTATAGTAATCAGTCATTAGTGAATGTTGTAGTTTGTTATTAATAATTATGTGTAACAGGATATTGTAAAAATTAAGTTATGAAATTTTTATTAAAACATTTCTTACATATCATTATATTGGCTGGGCCACAAAAATATACATTGTGGGCTGCATGTGGCCCGTGGGCCACGAGTTTGACATGCTTGCTCTATGTCATTGTCTGTGAAATGAGTATAATAATAACCCCTGTACTGCCTGCCTCAAGACAGGTGGCACTTTTACACTGGGGAGCCACATAGAAATGCCACATAAGGAAGCCATGTAAGAAGGCTGTGGATTCCAGACAGGCCGAACCAAATAAATCTCATTTGCTCTCTGTAAAACACAGTTCCTAATACCTAGATTTGAGAAAGTTTAAAGTCAAAGAGGCTCTATTCTTATCTCATCAACCTCTCTCATGTAAAAAGAAGAAACTGAGAAAACCCACAGTAGTGGCAGAGCTGGGACCACACAGGTTTTCTCTCACAGTCCCATAGAGCCCCTTACCTGCCTTTGCACATGACAGTCCACTGAAATGGAAGACAAGGAAGTGTTTTGTCCATTGTATTAGTGGCTATCATGATTATAATCAATAAAAATTTCCCCCCATAAACCTATCGCAGTGCTGAAAAGTCCCATCATTAACTATGATGTCAAGGGCATGGTACAGTGTGAATATTTTGTCAGGGTAAAGCACATAAATACCCAACAGTTCTCCAGCAGATGTGTTCATCAGAGTAGCTGAAGATTGCAAAAATAATATAAATGGAGCCACTTAGAAATGGAGCTGGAGCCTGGCTGGTGTGGCTCAAGTGTTGAGCATTGAACCAGGAGGTCATGGTTTGATTCCTGGTTAAGGCACATGCCTGGGTTTCAGGCTTGATCCCCAGTGTGGGGAGTGCAGGAGGCAGCCCATTAATTATTCTCTCTCATCATTGATGTTTCTATCTCTCTCTCCCTCTTCCTTCCTCCCTGAAATCAATTTAAAAAAAAATAGAGCTGGAGCTGCCATGCCAGAAGAACTGCCTTGCATGTCTTATACCTCAAATCTCTGGAACGTTAAAACACAGCCTAAGCAACCTTGTGCCTAACAGAAGAATTGTTTGGAAAGATAACAAGAAAGCAGTCATTAAGATGACTGAACTAATGACTACTGGACTAAAAATTCAAACATTGTTTAGAATTAGCATCACTATGTTATGTTGTCTGCATCAATGGAAATGCCTTCTTTCTAGAGATGTGATTGTTCCCCAGCCCCTTCTCATAAATACCCATTGCATTTGTCTCTAAATCGGAACATTATTTGGGCTCTGTCTGAATTAATGATTCCCAAGTAGCTATACTTACTAGTATTGATCTCAAATAAATGCTTATTTACCTCTTACTTTGAAAGGTCTTTTTATTTTTATGTTAACAGGATAAATGTCACTTAGCAGAGGACAGGATCCTGAGGGCACAGGACACAGGACAGGTAAGTTGTGATAGACAGGTGGTGGCAGGAAAGACCAGAGCTTTATATACTCCCTATGAAGGAAAGAAAGCTTGGGTGAGGATATAAAGGGTTGGGAATGAATTGGATACAGGAGGGAAACCCCGCCAAAGGAGGCTGACGGGCTTGCCAAGGCCTCTCTGAGAGCTGGTGGAATTGGACCCTCTGCTTTCCAGGCCCTTCTTTAGCAGCCAGACCCTATGGGGTAGACTTCAGCAGACATTTCTATACGTGGGCTCCTCAACGGAGAGTTTTTTTATAAGGAGATCACATGCCACATTGCAGCTTTGGATTGGAAAGCAAAAATCTCAACACTTAAAAGCTAAAGATCTTTAGCTTTCAGCCAACCTGGACCAGCTCACACTCCACGAGCTAATTCTGTTCTGCTTCTCTTGTATTTCCCATCACTTCAGCTGCTCCTCTGCTCTGCCAATTTCAATTGGTTTTCCATACATTTGTTCAACAAATACATTGAGCACCGACTACATGTCGGGCATAGTGCTTATCACTAGGAATATAGAGCTGACTTTCCAGAGGAGGTGGATGGAAGCTACTTCACTGAAAACAAATGTGTTAGCAAAGACTGGCTCAATCCAGAGACCATCGCTGAGCAAAACCATTTACTGCTTTTGACAGGACCATCTTCACCACAAATATCCTAAATAAGATTGTACGCAGCACATCCAGAGAGCCCAACCCTCTCTCTATAAAGACACAGAGAGTACAATATTGTGTCTCAGAACATTGAAGGTAGTTAGGCAATGTGGGAGCAATCCCAGCTCCACTGCTTAGTGTGTGACCTTGGGTAAATTTTTTTCACTTCTCTGATCCTACTTTTCTTCCTCAGAGTCACAGCAATAATCATAGTGCCTCCCTCATGGGTCCACTATAAGAATAAGATAGGGTTATACATGTCAAACTCTGAGAACTGTTCCCAGCATACCAAGTGCTCAACAAATAGTCACTGTTATTATAGATAAACTGAGGCCAAGGTGGGATGTGATTCATCTACTGCCTCTCACCTAGTTGGGAGCCGATCCAGGGTGGGAACTTAGATGTCTCAGTACCAGGTCAATGTTCTTTCCATGCTACTGCTACCTTCCCACTGGGAAATCCACAATGTGAATTTAGCTATATCCCATTTGAATGTTTAAACAAACTAGGAAATTTGAGATTGTATTACCATACAGAGGCTTTCTCATTTGGGCCACTAGAAAGGTTATATTTCTTCCACTCAAGTAACCCCATTGCCAACAACCAATCATCTTCCTCACCTCCTTGCTGAGGAAACTGAAGCTTCTGGCTTACCTCCACAGCCAGCACTTAAGATCAAGTATATCCTCCTGTCCTTATTTTGCTGAATCACTGTACCCCCGCAGCCCAAATCTTGACAGTTACTTCCTCATCTTACTTCTTTGCTTGGATTGAGCATTACTTTTATAATCCCATTGGCTAGAGGTTTACAAATAGGTGCTAAATATGTGGGTTCCTGCTGTGAAGATCTGGGGCTCCATAATGGGTCAGCACACCCACCAATTCACAGCTGGGGTGGTGGCATGCCAATACTGGGGCTCAGTGAAATTAACAGGCACCAAGTATTTGTGTCACACCAGAGCATATTTAACAGCCCACTGATTACTCACAGCCTAATCCCTACCCACTTACTGATTCCACTGAATCACAAAGTGTTAGAGCTTGGTGTAACTTTAGAAATGATTTGCTCTCATCTCCTTTTTTTTTTTTTTTTTTTTTTTTTGTAGAATAAAGAGTAACAGAGTGTAGGGGTTCAGAGTTTGGACCCTGTAGCCAAACTGCCTGGGCTCAATCCTATTTCTACCAATCACCCGAAGCCTTGGTCAACTTACTTCAAGTCACTGTGCCTCAGTTTCCTTATCAGTAAAATGGGGTAAAGATACCTTATAATGATTGTTCTGAGATTGAATCCTATCTAATAAAAGACAAAAAGGGTAATTAACCGTACCTCCGCTACACTTCCCATTGGCCATTCAGGGTGATATGCAAATTAACCGCCAACAAAGATGGCGGTTAATTTGCATACGCAGGCTCCAAGCGGTGGAGCAAAGCCAAACAGCCCTGAAGCCGCGGAGCTGAGAGGCCTCCCAGCACAGGCGTCAAGTGGAGCCGCGCCTCACGCCCCGGGATCAACGGAGCAGCAAGGCCTTACGCCCCGGGATCAGTGGAGCCTTGAGGCCTCCCGGCACCGGGATCAGAGGAGCCTCGAGGCTTCCCAGCACTGGGATCAGCGGAACTGCGAGGCCTCCCAGCACCGGGATCAGTGGAGCCGCGAGGCCTCCTGGCACCGGGATCAGCATGACAGGTGGCGGCACCACAACCCCCAGATCGGCCCTGCTCTGTGCATGACAGGGGGCAGCGCCCCAACCCCCTGATCCGCCCTGCTCTGTGCATGACAGGGGGCAGTGCCCCAACCTCCTGATCCGCCCTGCTCTGTGCATGTCAGGAGGCAGTGCCCCAACTCCCAGATCGGCCCTACTCTGTGTGTGACGGGGGCAGCGCCACAACCCCCTGATCAGCCCTGCTCTGTGCGTGACAGAGGGCAGTGCTCCAACCCCCTGATCGGTCGGCTCTGTGTGTGACAGGGGGCAGCATCCCACCCCCCAGATCAGCTGGCTCTGTTCGTTACAGGGGGCAGTGCCCCAACCCTCCGATTTGTCCTGCTTTGTGAGTGACAGGAGGCGGCACCCCAACCCCCCGCCCCCATCGGCCCTGCTCTATGCATGACAGGGGGCAGCGCCCCAACCCCCTGATTGGCAGGCTCTGTGTGTGACAGGGGGTGGTGCCACAACCTCCTCATTGGCCCTGCCTTGAGTGTGACTGGGGGTGGCATCGCAACCTCCTGATCTGCCCGCCCTGCTCTGTGCATGACAGGGGGCGGCGCCCCAACTCCCCAATTGGCCCTGCTCTGAGCCCGACCAGGGGCTGCGGGGCAGGCACCTAGGGATTGGGCCTGCCCTCTGCCACCCGGAAGCAGGCCTAAGCCAGCAGGTCGTTATCTCCCGAGGGGTCCCAGACTGTGAGAGGGCACAAGTGGGGCTGAGAGACACACCCCCCCGCCAGTGCACAAATTTTTGTGCACCGGGCCTCTAGTAAGTTAATAAATTACAAAGTGCTTACAACAGTACCTGGCACATAACAAGCACTATTTTATTTTATTTACTTTTAAATATATTTTTATTTATTTCGGAGAGTAAGGGAGAGGGAGAGAGAGATAGAAATATCAATAATGAGAGAGAATCATTGATCTCCTTGATCAGCTGCCTCCTGCACACCCTCCACTAGGGATCGAGCCCACAACCTGGGCATGTGCCCTGACTGGAACCCAACCATGACCTCCTGGTTCATAGGTCGACGCTCAACCACTGAGCCACACCAGCCAGGCAACAAGCACTATTTTAAAGTAAATAAACCAAGAAGAGAGGAGACTGTGTGAGTCTCAGTTAGTTACATGCCTATTCTGGGCATCCACAGATTGCATTAAATGGTTTCTAGGGGCCCTTTATTCCACTATCATGGTGTTGGCATTCCTTACTGGGAAAGTTAGATCTGGAAATGCCACTCTGTGCTGCTCTCTGAGACATCAAAGCAGCTCTTTGGAAGTATCAAGAGCTTGATCACAGCAGTTAAACTTAACTGAGGCAGAAACCTTTGCAGCTCTCCTGTATGCCATGGCCTCAGCCGAAGTCATTGCAGGAGGCTCCTTGGGAATTGGAAATAGAGAGTGTGCCCACTGGCAGTGTCCTTGGGCTTCTGTCAGACATCACTGCACTGAGGCATCGCTGTGCACACCTCCATCTCTCCCTCTCCCTCTCTGTCTCTCTCTGATCCACCTCCTGTTGGATCTCTTGAAGGTGCATGAAGACTCAGAGACTCTCTCTTTGGTTCCACCCAGGTATTCTCTTTCAGATCCTGATTCCATTAAAATAACTCTAATTAATTTGGTTCTACTGCTTTGGGGAGAAGAATGATGGAGAAATGGTATGAAATGGACATGTACAAAGAGTTCTAATTAAAAGGATACACTGCTTGCTAAAGATGAGGAGGGTGCCAGCCCCTCACTGGTGCCAGACGTAAGACTTGGGTGACAGGAAAGCTCCCCAGACACCCATGGAACCAGAGTACAGGCTGTTGTTTTACACCTCATTCTCTGTTTGCTGTACTTTTGATGCTAAGGGCAGGGGGGCAGGTAGTCAGACTAAGGTTGCTTCTCTCTTTCCCCTTATCATGATAACTCAAGCCCTCATCACTAACATTTTCTACTCCAGTCTCTCAGCCCATCCCCCTGCCTTCAGTCCTCCATGCAGTCCATGTGCACTCACTGCTAAAGGACCACTCCAAAAGCCAGTTTCTCATTATACCATTGCCCTGCTCCAACACTCCCAGTCTCCCTGCAGCCTCTAGGACAAAGTCAAACTCCTCACTAACCCTCAAGTCACACTGGTCTTATTGCCCACAGCTCCCCTACTCCATCAAAATTGAGCTCTGCTTTTCCACTCCAAGCTGTCCTCACATCCATACCTCCATGGAAACCATGGGCTCTACTCATTTACTAGCTGGGTGGCCTTGAGAAAGTTACTTAACCTCTCTGAGCCTCATATTCTTTACTAAATGATGCTATCTAAAAGGGAAGGACTTTCCTACAGAGAAACTAAGATACTACACAAGGGGCTCAATGAAAGTTAGCTATAATAATAACCATAATAATGATGATAATGTTGATGATTGTTCTATCTCAAGTTATCTCTTCCACACAGCTCCCTTTCTTCTCTTTTTGAAGTCTCCCTGTACTTGTGGGCACTCCCATATTCTTCATGTTATTGTAGTGGTTTTCCCACTTATCCTGTCTTCCTCATTGGAAGCAGAGGCTGTGACAGACCCACCTCTGAATCTTTTGTCTCATTTAAAAATGAATCCTGGCATTTAGTAGGTGCTCACTAAAGGTTTATTTCATTTGGATGCTCCTGTGGACGCTCTAGGGAAGGCCAGAGAACATAGGTGGTGACTCTGAGCTACTCAGGAACAATGGATCCCTCTTCAGAGATGAGACAGAGCTGCTCACTGTGGGCACAGCACAGTCTGGGCAGCCAGAGGGACCAACTGGTCAGCTCTATGAACTTTGCCTTCATACCCCAACACCCTACTTCCCAAAGCTATTCTTAGTCACCAGAAAGAACATGGGAAGTGAGAGAAATAGAGATAGAAAGAGGGAGAGAGAGAGAGAGAGAGCTGCATTTATCACTTATCACTGAGAATCTACTTGGGAAATGGGAGAATGGAAAGAAATAGATCCTGTTTTCTGAGACCTGGGGAAGAAAAATGGGAGTGGGAGTGGAATAACCTGTGGCTTATGCTCTCCCGGGCTCAAAGAGAAGATGCTGTCCCTGTATATTGAATTGATTAGGGGGCATTCTCCTCCAAGTTACATGGAACTCCACAGCTTGATAAAGATGAACTCAGAGGGGTCCCAGCTTTCTGGTTTATCTGAGACACAAGCCTTGATTGGCAAGCGCATAGTTTGTCTCTGCCCCAAGCTGAACTCTTTTGAAATTCCCACGTTGCTGTCGTGGCCAGAGCTGAAGCTTGGTCACAGGACACAGACGCTCTAGGCTGTAGGTCATTTCACTCACAGTAGCTGTCCTCTCTGAGTTCCAACCTAAAAAGACAACCTGGCCTGTCCCCTACTTCTCAGAAGTCTAGATCTACAGGGAGCCCCAGGAATCATGCAGTCTTATCTAACCTGGCCCCAGAGGAAGGGTCACATGACTGGTCAGTGTTAGAGCCAGGCCTGGCTCTCTGTCCAGTACACTGTCCATGGCCCCAAAATGCCCCCACTGGCTATTTAATCCAAGGACATAACCAATGAAGAAAGAAGGAGGTTATGAAATGTTTCTACTAGAAGCCCAGGGTTGGCTGCAAGCCCAGATGGTTCTCTCCCAACCCTCCTAACCTAGTATCAGTATCAGCAATTTTCACCCTACTCATTTGTATTAACTCTTCTTATCCAAGATATCAAGGCCTGCCTTCCAATGAGCAGCCCCTGAGAACAGCAGAGCTGACTTCTGCTTGCACCTTCCCAGACACCTCCACTGGCAAGATCTTGCCATTGAGCTATCACCTTGTGCAAACTGACTCTTCCTTGTCCTTCACAATTACTCAGCAACTCTCCAAAACAGTATCTCAAGTGTTTATTTTTATTTCTAGTTCAAGCTTGAAAAGCTAGCTTTGTGTGTGTTTTTTCTTTCCCTTGAGAAACTTACTAGAGACCTGGGGGATTTCTTTGACCTCTTACTACCAGCTCGACATGTCTTCGTCTTCTGCTAGCCCCAGTCTGTGCCAGGTGACACAGCAAGTACCAGAGAAAAAACAAGATATCTCCCCAGAGAGAAGATGCCGCCAAATGGAGGCTTACTATTCACTCAACCTCCCCCCATACCACTCATCCTCAGGGCCACCAACCAACTCATGCTTCCATGGCATCTCGCCAGCCTGGGTTATTATCTCTCATGTTTGTTCTGCAGTTTTATAGTTTACAAAGCATTTTAACTTCACTGCATGTGATGTCCAAGACCTCCCTGAAGGATAGGCAGAGCAGGTGTTCACATTAAAGAGGAGATAATTATATATGTTTATGCATCTATCTGGGACTGATCTGATCGAGTTTGTATAGTTAGAAAGCACTCCAAGTCCAGTGCTTCTTATGATCTTCCTTCTCCCAGCTCTCCTTATTATCCATCTTGCATACCCAGCTAAATGGAGCTTTCTAGAACATCCTTCTTTTGAGACTATTTGCATTCACAAAGCTTTGGAGACTCCTAAATGCCTGCAGAGTACAATTCCAGTGATTCCGCTGGTCTTTGAAGGATTTCTCAGTGTGACTCAAAGTGTTTCCCCAAAATTATTTCCATGGCTTCAGCCTTATGGGTCTATGTGAATTTCCTACAATTTCCCATGCATTTTTTAAACTTTTAGGCCTTCATCCTGTTGCTTCCCTAGACCTCCCCACACTTCAACCCCTATTTACCCTTCAAGATGCAGCTTCAGTAAAGTCTCCCCTGGACACCTTCAGCCCACAGTGAATTCTCCCCTGTGAAATTCCACAGCCTGTCAAGCACATTACTCTCTGAGCCTAGAGAGCAAACCTGCATCAGCAGGAACTGAAGGCAGACTCTACCTGCAGTTTCCCATCTCACTCCAGGGCTGGGCTTTACATGCCAGGAAATGGTCATCATATGCATCTATTGGTGTTTTTCTACGATGTCAGGTTCAAGAAGAGTGTGGTGTAAGATTTGCCTTATCATGCCTAACCAAGAAACCATCAAAACATGTTGGATCAAAAGTGAAAAATGTCTATTTTGCCATTAAACTATTAAATGTGCCCTCCTTCATTTACAGGAAGAGGAGAGTGAAGAGGAGGAGAACGGGGTGGAGAGGGATGACTCCAGTTCAAAGCAAAGGGGCCTGATACCCATATCTGGCTCCTCGGACCCTATTGTGAGCATGCAGCACTGGGAGTAGAGTGCCAACACTTTGGGTCACTAGTGGAGGTGTCCCTGTACCATCTTATACCGGAGCCTCAGTTTTCTCAACTGGCAAATGTGAATAATTGCCCCTGCCTAGTCTATCTCACTGGATAATAAATGTAAATGTGCTTTGTAAGTGTAAATGCTGGACCAGATGGGGGATGGTTAATTTCCAAATCCCAGGTCACCCACACATTTCCACCCCCATTCTTCCTCTGCTAAAATCCATGAGATACTCTAGATCCATAGAGGAGTGAATGCTCCCTTTTGTATATATGCTGTTGACTGATGGTCCTCTGATGCTGGGAATGTCCCATGATCCTTGAGCTATTATTAGGGATGGTTAAATTGGCAGGAGGAGGCTAAAAACAGTCAGCATGGTCATCACTAGCCTTTGGTTTCCCATTTCAGGAACAAGTTTCAAAAGAAAACTGTTCTTTTAAAGAGAGAGCATTTCTGAAGTTGTTCAAAACACACTGAAAGGAAAGGGAATTGCACTTTACAAAACTGGGTAATTTCTCTTCCATGAGTTTGCTAAGCCCCTGCCCTTAACCCTGGAACATTGGTTCCAAACTACTACTTGAGTCTTGAAGTGTAGCCAGTTGGGTGGATTCCTGAGTGCTTCCACTGCTGGCTTGTCTGATCTGTAATGCCCTGCCCTGGGACAAATGTCCAAATGGGGCAGAATCTCAGGGAATAGCAAGAGGGATAGGCATGGAGGACTTTGGAGCTGAGAGACTCTGGGGTTCTTGCTCCTGAATCTATGTCTGCCTCTGAACTACCCATGAAAATTTCCACCTTCCACATTTTCATTTGAAATACCCTTGGGTCCCAAGCTCCCATGGCCTGGCAGGCTGCAGAGAACCATCCCTCCAACCCCCACCTCCCCAACATACTTTTGTAATCTTGCTTCATTTACCACCCTCACCTCCTCTAAAGCAGACAAGATATTTTAAAACCCTTGTTTTGATCTTCTTTGCATATCAGTTACACTATTTCTGAGCATGTTTATTTTTATTTTTTTTTCCGGTGGTGAACCCATTGCTTTGAGCCCTCTGCTCACACGTTTCCACTTCCTCTCACTTTCCTAAGCACTGCTGTAGCCTTTAGGCATGTGGCTCTCTGGGTGGTTCAGGCTAGGCTGGATGGTTCTGATGGGTCTGTGGCCTTTGATGGAGCCAGGGGAGGTACTACTAGGGCTCCATGGCTTCTGATATCTGCAGAAGTGAGATGAAATTTCAGTTATGTTTTCTCTGCCTCATCTTCCAAAGCAGTAGTCTGACAGTTGGGTGGGGCATGGAGGGCATGTGTGGGGGACAAGCAGAAAGGGGAGATGAGGGAGGCCCTGGACTGGGCATGAGAGAGACCAGAGTTTTACTTCCAACTTTGATATTGACCTTGATAAGATCCTTTATAGTCTTTGGGTTGTACTTACAATTTCTAAAGCTCTTTCTGGCTCTAGCTTCCTAGGATTCTAACCAACATAGGGACACTGGTGTATAACAAAATAACTTCTTTATTGAAGATTAGCTCAGGGCCCGTTGCTGAGATGGACATTTTGGAGATCTAAGGATGACTGAGATACCCCACTCTCAGGGAATGAGGATTGAGATTTGTGGGATAAAGCATCCCCTCAGGTTAGAATATTTTGAAATGTGTGTGGTGTAACTTGTGAAAAGTCCAAGATAAACCCGGCTAGTGAGTCATGACATATGTCTAAGCCCACATGCTTCCAGCATCTTTCATATCATGGCATACTTAGAAAGTGATACTATTTATATGGCATACTGGACAAATAAACAAGGTTGCTCTTGCCTGGTGGAAACCAACCTATTCATTCTGACTGTACTGGGCCCTTTCTGGCCCTTTAAGAGCTGGGGAGACAATATTTGAGCCTGCTGGGAAGTTTTGGTTGAAACAATTAAAACAACTTCTTGAGCAGAAAAACAGTGGTTTTCTGGCCTATGTAAAAAACATTCTAGAGAGGGCAGAACAGGTAAAAAGGTGGGTCCTGACACCAGAACAAAGAGATTCAGACAGAGAGTCCACCATTTGCCAACTCTGTGTCCTTGGGAAACATGAAAGCTCAGTGTCTTCTGTTTTAAAAAATGGAAGCAATATCCTCAACCTCCATAGAACTAAATACAATATTGTACCTCAGCACATTCTAAGGACTCAGTAAATGTTTGCTATTATTATTATGGCTAGTGTGAGGCAAGAAATTAAAGGTCATTTGGTCCAATCCTCTCAATTGAGAGAAGAGGAACCTTTGACTTGATCAAAGTCACACAGCTACTTAGTAACTGAGCTGGGACTAAGAACTCAAGTCCTCTCATTTCAGTCCTGTGCTTTTATATAATACAAGGAAAAACACATCATTCTGTATTTAAAAAAATAGTAACACCTAGATCATCAATATTTAGGGTAGACCATCCTTTCCTGATGATGTATTGAAGATAGAACTATTCCTCTACGTTTTCAATTGGTTTACCAGTTACCCTCTCAGGCATGGTCATGAAGGAGGTGACCTCCTGAAGGTTTGCCTCAGATTCCAAGTAGGCAGCGTAGGGCCAACTCCCTTGGCTTTAGAAGGTAAGAGAATAGGTACAGTGGCTACACATTTGGCCAGTGTGGTAGCCACTAGGCTTAAATGTAAGTTATTTATAATCCTAATATATAAAAACCCAGGGTCCCTAAAGACTGAAGCCTCGACCAACCAGAAGTCAGTCATGCAGTCAGTGCTGGGTTGCTGTGGCCCAGCACTGACTGCTGAGGGGGCTGTGGATCAGGTCCGGAGAGAGGTCCGAAGAGAGAGGCAAGGTCTGATCCACAGCCTCCATGGCAGCTGTTGATCAGCTGTTGCCTCTCTCTTTCTCTCCCAGCTTTGGCAGCAGCTGCGCCTGTTACTCTCCGGGCCTTCACGGGGGCTGCTGATCAGCCCTACCTCTCTGAACAGGCCCAGAGATAGGCGCAGAGATGCTGACTGGCATAGAAACCAACCAATCAGAACCAAATCTGGGTGAAGTGCAAGGAGCCAATGGCTGCCTAGGAGCTTTTGACACTGACTGGCATAGAAACCGACCAATCAGAACCTAATCTGGGTGAACTCCGAAGGCAGAACCTAAGGTGGGGGCTGATGAGGGGTTTTAAGGGCAACAGCTATTTGGTGTAAGGTGTAAGAAAGCAGTTCAATTTTTTAATGACTGGTTTGGCATAATAGTGCATATGGCTGGCTATCAGTCCAGATATAGGGATTATGAATTTTTGTCTGCCAAGAGCATCTCCTCCTGCTGAAAAAGGCTTCTGCCCCACCCATTTAAACAATCCTATCCTATATAATATATTTATACTAATAAAAGGGTAATATGCTAATTAAACGGGGTCTACCGGCCATCTTCTGGACGTCCAACCTCCTTCTGGACAAAGCCATGGTGGTAGGGGCTGAGGCAGAGGCCGTTAGGGGAGATCAGGCTGGCAGGGGAGGGCAGTTGGGGGCAAGATCAGGCTGGCAGGGGAAGGCAGTTGGGGATGAGATCAGGCTGGCA
>NW_005368456.1:961698-969843 GCF_000412655.1 Myotis brandtii | reverse complement strand
TTGGTGCACCCCCTTGTGGTCTTTGTGCACAGTCTTGTTGTAGTTATGCCTTGATTGTTTTAGGTGTCACTGGGAGGAATTGACCTCCAGGCCAATTGGCTGTGAGAATCAGCTGTGTCTGCAGTGGGAGAACTTCTGTGCTGGAGACACCCTTCTGGGGCAAGACTTGCTTCAGTGGGGCTTTGGTGCTCACTGAGTCTGCCCCCTGAGTGTGTCCCTTATGGATCTGAGGAGTTGTAATCTGGATGGTCCCACTCTGACCACTGGGTACACTGGCTCTTGGATCTCTAAGGAGGTGCTAATTTAGCCTCTGCCTGAGGCTACCCAGCAGGAGCTATGGAGAGATCTGCAGATTCCTCTTCTTTGTTTGGGGTTTGGAGGTGCCCAGATAAGGCCCAACTGTGAAGCAATGCAAGCTGCTGTGGGGCCTTGGGCCTCCTTTTGGAAGTTCTGGGTCTCTCTGACCCAGCTGCAGTTTGTTAGGTAATTGTAGATTGCAAAGGGCCAGGTCATTTATACGCAAAAGCCTCTGCCACAGCTTGGGTTGGGCGGGGTCTCAGGGAATCAACAGGGCGGAGCAAACAGCTATGGCTGATCCTCAGTCCTGCCCTAAGCGGTCCCGGGTCTCAGTGTCCCGCAGTAATCGCTGCAAGTACCTCTGAGAGAAAGTCACCCTTGAGTTCTGCCTGGTGCCAGACAGTCCAGTTTCTCCCCGTATGAGTCTGGGTCCCCAGAGACTTTCCCAGAACTGGAGTTCAGAGCAGTCGGGAGCTTGTGTCTCCCGCCTGATTGAAAAAGACTACCTCGTCCTCAGTTGCCAGCCCTGTCCGCGTGCACCTCTGTACCTCTGCACTTTACTTCCGGACCTCCTCTGAGTTTCAGTGTGCTTTTCTCTTTCCTTCTAGTTGTAGACTTTCCACTCAGCCAGCCTTCCTGTGGTTCTGGATGATGTCCGTTTTGTCTTTTAGTTGTATTTTTGAAGTGGTTGTGCGATGCAGCAATTTCAGGTGTTTATCTATGCCGCCATCTTGGTTTCTCCAGGATTATGTATTTTTGTCTGCCAAGAGCATCTCCTCCTGATGAAAAAAGCTCCCTCCCCCTATATAATCTATCTATACTAATAAAAGGGTAATATGCTAATTAGACGAGGTCGACCAGCCATCTTCCGGATGTCCGACTTCCTTCTGGACAAAGCCATGGTGGCAGGGGCTGAGGCAGAGATGGCAGTTGGGGGCGAGATCAGTCCGGCAGGGAAGGGCCATTGGGGGTGAGATCAGGTCAGCATGAGAGGGCAGTTGGAGGCAAGATCAGGCCTGCAGGGGGGGCAGTTAGGGGTGATCAGGCAGGCAGAGGCAGTTAGGGGTGATCAGGCTGGCAGGGGAGGCCATTGGAGGTGAGATCAGGCCAGCAGGGGAGAGCAGTTGGGGGCAAGACCAGGCCAGCAGGGGAGGGCAGTTAGGGGCAAGATCAGGCTGGCAGGGGAGGGCAGTTAGGGGTAATCAGGCAGGCAGGCAGAGGCAGTTAGGGGTGATCAGGCAGGCAGGCAGAGCGGTTAGGGGCAATCAGGCAGGCAGGCAGGCAGAGGCAGTTAGGGGTGATCAGGCAGGCAGGCAGAGCGGTTAGGGGCAATCAGGCAGGCAGGCAGGCAGAGGCAGTTAGGGGTGATCAGGCAGGCAGGCAGGTGAGCAGTTAGGAGCCAATGGTCCCAGATTGCTAGAGGGATGTCCGACTGCCAATTTAGGGATCAGGCCTAAACGGGCAGTCGGACATCCCCCAAGGGGTCCCCAATTGGAGAGGGTGCAGGCTGGGCTGAGGGAACACCCCTCGCCCCCCCATGAGTGAATTTCGTGCACCAAGCCACTAGTTAAATATAATTTAAAAATTAGTTCTTCAGATTCACTAGCCACATTTTAAGTATTCAGTAGCCACATGTGGCTAGTGGCTACTTATAAGACATTGCAGATACAGAATATTTCCATAACTGTAGGAAGTTCTATTAGACAAGCTATCTAGTAGACAGGTAATTATAGTCCCACAGATTTGCAATACTTCAGCCAAAATTTTGACTCTGATCTTTGTGTTAGTAAATTGAGAGAGAGAGAGCGAGAGAGAGAGAGAGAGAGAGAGAGGAATAAAAGAAATGAAGAAAAACAAAACAAAGTCAATTGTGTCATTATCAGTTCCTCAAGGGAAGCAAAGCTTTTCTAGTACTTAGACCTAAAAGAATTTCTCATTTGGGGCTTTACAGAAAAGGTTATTGAGTGACATGGCAAATAATGTCCTCAGAAACCACAAGAGACAGTGTAGCCACACATTTCAATGTCCATTTTTATACTGACTCACTATAAAAGTTGAGGGTATAATTCACCAAAATAAAACTAAGGAAAAACACTTGTCCATGGGGGTGGGTAGAGATGTGATATTTATTTGATCTTGGAAAAGAATACCTTAGCAACATTGGCCAGGTGAATTTGTTCTAAGGATATGACATTTGTTCTGAGGCCTGATTGACAAGATGAAACACTATTAGAAATCTGCAAGAATATCCAAACAGGAAAGCAAGTGCAAAAGTCCTCTGATTGGATAGTATCTGCAAGTTTGAGGGATTAAAAGACCAGTGAACTTCGTGGACAAGGCTGAAAGTAGAGGGAGATGATGTTGTACAGGTAGTCAGGGGCCAAGCCCTGCAGAGTTTTATAGTTCATGGTAAGATTATTCAGTTGAGAAGTGACATTATAATTTATGATTTTAGAAGCATCATTCTGGCTACTGCATGAAAAGCTGACTATGGGGGCAAAAGTATGGACAGGAAGAACATGATGATAGTTGGAATAAGATGTTCAGCAGTGGAGACGATGAAAAATATTCTAAATTGACATATGTTCAAACATGTGGTTTGAGGGAAATGAAAAAACACACACAGAATCACTTAGTTATTTGCTATGAACAAATAACTAAAAGGCTCAGTACCACTTATCATGACAGGAAAGACTTAGAGAGGAGGAATAGGCGGTGTGGTAGGGGTAAATCAATTGTTTGGTTTGGGTCATGGCTTGTGTGAAATGACCATTAGATATTTCACACATAATTAGAGTTATCAACTCTGGAGCTCAAGGGAGAGATCAGATGGAGGTAGAGATGTGGAGTTATCCTAAATAATAAAAGGGTAATATGCAAATAGACCGAACGGCAGAACAACCAAACAACCAATCAAATCATAATATGCTAATGATATGCTAAGGCTGTTCAACTGCTCGCTATGAGATGCACTGACCACCAGGGGGCAGATGCTTCTACCTATAGGTTAGCTTGCTGCTGGGGTCCTAACAATCAGGACTGAGTGAGATGGGCCAGACATGCTCTGGAGCCCTCCCGCAGTCCTCCCCAGCCTCAATTGTGCACTGGTAGGGTCCGGCCTGGGCTCTCACAATCTGAGACCCCTTGGGGGACGTTGGAGAGCTAGTTTCAGCCCGATCCCGCAGGCCACTCCTCTGGGGAGGGCGCCAGATGCAGGGCTCATGGCTGACGAGTGCTGCTGCAGCAGCGCGAGCCTCTCCAGATCAGGACTGATTGGGCACGAGCCCACAGTAGGCACAGTGGGCCGGGATGAGTGGGAGCAGCAGGTAGGTAGGAGCTACAGGTGGCATTGGACTGTGGGTTTCAGCTCGATCCCTACAGGCCACCCAGAGGGACCCCACCCATGCACGAATTTGTGCACCGGGCCTCTAGTTTGCATATAAATGGTATAGGAAAGCTATGGAACTCAATGAATTCACCTAGGAAGAGTGCAAAAAGAATAAATAAAGACAAGAACCTCCAAAATCTGACAAAGAGGAGAAAGAGTCAGACAAGGAGATAGGAAGGCAAGAGTAAACCGGGTTAGTGTGGAATCACAGAAGGCAAGAGAAAAAAACATTCAAAAAAGTAGGAAAGATAAACCATGCTGAATTCTACTAAATAATAGTCCATTAAATTGAGTACACTTTGCTCTGAAAACATGGACATCATTAATAAAGGGCTGTTTAAGTGGAGGGATAGGATCCAAAGAAAAGTGAAGCAGAGTTGATGGGACTGAAGAAGCAGAGGACAGCAATGTAGATCTTACTTTTGCAGATTTTTATGAAGGCATGAAAGAAAGGGGTGGCAGCTGAAGGGATGTGTAGGATTAAGGGAGAGTTGTATTTTACTGGTTGTTATAAAGGCATACTTGAATGCTGATTGGATGCATGTAACAGAACAAGAGAAAATGATGCTGCAAAAGAGAAGTGAAAGGAGAGACTCTGGAGGACAATGGGAAAGGTCAGTCTTAGAAACCATGAAACTGCATCCACTGTAACAGGAAGGAGGCAGCGTATGGGGCACAGATGCAGGGGAGTAAAGGAGCCGGTGTTGGAAAGATGGAATTATTTTCCTCTGATTGTAAGGAAGGAGAGTCATCATCCTGGGGGATATAAGAGGATAAAGCATTGAGGAGGGAGGTGAAGGAGTGAAAGATCCAGAGATTGAAAAATCAAGTTTTCTAGAAGTGTTGTAGGGCTCTCTGGCAGTGTCCATTTGAGGGTTGTGGTCATAAATTTAAAGTGAACAGTCAGCATGATCTGCGACGTTAACAGCATTCTGCTGCTCAAGTGCAAACAATTGAGGTGAGAGAGGATCATTCATTTCACCAGGATGGGGGTTTTGCCCAATGAATGCGAAAGCACAGGAATTCAGGGTGTTGGAAGAAGAGTGGGTATGGTACAGAGCAGAGGGAGTTCGGGTCAGAACAGGAGTTAAGGCTAGCCAGCAACACCTCAGAGGACCCCACACATCTCCAAATTGTCCACCTGGACCATCGGTATGCCAAGAGTTTTTTTGTTCCCCTGAAAAAGGAACTTATTACTGACTTCTCCTGGTTTTTGCCACATATAGAATTCACCCTTCCGGTTATGCAACTAATTAGAAGCTGTTGGTGGAAGAGTCTCCCCCAAGCACAGAGAAGACATTTTTCCTAGTAACAGACTCTCTGCATCAAGTAGCACCACATTGCTTAGACCTAGGAGACCTAGGAGACAGCAGGAAAACAGCCCAGACCTGCAGAGAGAAGAGGTGGGTTTTGGTCAGTGTCTGTTTTATCAACCAGGTGAGAAAGTTCCCTCACACCCTGAGCTTTTGTTCCCTGCATCATAACTCTGGCCCTGCCTAAATGACAGCTTGTTACCTAGATCTTGTGAGACAGCAGATTGTAAAACCATCTCAGGTGTAAGGAGTTACGGAGATGTGAAAAATTACCTTGTTATTGTGACTATGGAACTTAGTCTGAAAATATAGGTCACCGTGGCTTCTAACAAATTGGCCTTAAAATTAGAAACCTATGAAATGCTTAAAATGAAAGAGGCAAGTGCATTTCAAAACGGAAATGATGGGAAGCAACTTTTTCTTTTTTGTGCAACATCCTATGAACTCGTGGCTCTCACAGCCCCAGGATATTGCTGCACTTGGCAGCCCACTGTGTTTTGAACAGCACGGGATGGAGCCCTGAGTCACTCTGTAATCCTGAGTTAGTGACTTTACCTTTCAATACCTCAGTCATCTCTGTAAAGTGGGAAGAATTGTACCACCTCCTGCTCAACTAACAGAGACATCAGGAAGATTTGATTTTTTTTAAAAAAAGAAAATAAAATAACTGAAAAATACTCTTTGAGACGAGGATGGTATAAATGTGAAGTGTCACTATTATTAAGTGTGAGGCAATCCTTCCCACCCCCACCATGTCCCAGGGCTACTCTGTGAGCTGTGTGACAGGCTATTTTTAAATTCTCTACTCTGGTAGCATATGGTCCTGCACAGTGCCAAAAAGGAAAAACTGACCTGCTTCTATTTGTTTGCTTGTTTGTTTTGATCTGATGGAGCATTTTCTATGATCTGTTAAAGATTATCCTTTCTACCCTAAACGTTTAAAGTGCTAAAGTTTTTCTGCAATACAGCCTGGAACAGACATGGTTATATAATTTGCATAGGCAATAATAAAAGACCATCCTACTACAATGGTGTGTATAAAAATATCTTTCCTTCTGAATCAATTAAGAAGTTTCAGGATTTCCTGGTTGTCTATTATTATTATTATTATTATTATTAATATATTTTGTTTTTATTTTTTTTTAAATCAACTGCTACTGACTGATGAAATGAAATGCTTAAAATTTAGACTGAAACTTCCCTGGTACAAATGTACAGTACATACATATAAGCCTTATTTTTGCTGCCTCTCTGGATGACATGACTTCTCCTACTCTTCTTGGCTATTTGGCAGGACCATTCTGAATCTAGTCAAACTTTCCCACTGAATTTGCTTTCAGACACCAAATCCCTGGAAAGATATCCAGCTGATCAGTTAAAAAAAAAAGAAAGAGATGAAAACATCTATTTCACAGGTTAATGAGACCTGACTTTTGTCCAAGGGCAAAAAAAATCCCTGGTTGAAATAAAGACAAAGTATAAGAATCCCACAAGTCTTTTCTGGTTTTGTGTGTGTGTGTGTGTGTGTGTGTGTGTGTTTCCTTTATTTCATTTTATTTTTTTCTGTAAGGTTTAGAATTGAACTCTCTTGTCTTTGGGTCAAGTGATAAATAAAAATGAAAGTGATGAAACTTTATTTTGCACTTTACTTACTCAATGTAAAAGGGAATTTATAAGTGAGGGTGTTAAGGAAAACTCAGGAAGACAGGACCTGCATCTTTAATTAAATGGCTGAATAAAGAAGATGTAAGAGGAGTTTAAGATTTACAAAAGGTGAAAATAAAAATGGTGACACTATCAAGATATATAACAAAGGGATAGCCTTCCTCCAGTGGTAGTGAGCTCTCATCACTAGAGAGGCTAAAGAGGATGGATGAGCACTTGGTGGGCATATTGGAGCAGAAATTCTGAAATTGGTCATTCATGTGACCAGGTAACCTTTATGGTTTTGTCCTACTCTGAAAACCCTCATTTTATGGGTCAGCCAGCAACTTCAATTCCTTTTTTTATTGAAAAATAGACTCTGTGAGATCAATTTGGGTTTTCTCAAATGCTTCAATGTGCATAGAAAGATGACCCCTATTTTTGTGCTTCGTTGCTCAATTTAACTTAAATTTCAAAGTTTAGACACCAATAGTGGATCAAGGGTTAATAAAACTTGTTCACCCCCTACAAACAGAACTATCTTTCACTTGCATGTATTTTTTCCCTTATCTTTCCCATTGGTCTGGTCCAGGACCACATTACCCCCAGCTTGGACTCCTCCGCAGCAGCCCTTTTCCCTCCTACATCTCAGTCCATCCTATATATGAGTCCTTCCAAATCATTTCATCAGAACCTATCATTGGCCTAAAAACTGCTCTGACATTTTCTTTCTTATATTTCTCCTCAAATTCTTAAATCCATAACTCCAGCTTGACAAGTAGATTATCTACCAAGAAAACCATCCACTAGTTGACTCAGCTATGCCACACCCATAAAAACCTACTTTATAATCTCTACTTCATTACCAACTCAACCCTTACCTCCTCCAGGAGCCATTCCTCACTTCTCCAGCCTGTTAATGATCTCCCCTTTCTCTGCACTACTAGAGTTCTCAGTCTTTACCCATCATGTAAATAGTAGACACAGCCTCGAGGTGCTACATATCTGTTTCATTTGGGTGTGTCTTGGTTTCCCAACACAGGGCTATAAGTTCCCGGAGTGTAGGGACCAACTCTCCAATTTTTTTGTAACCCACCTGTGCTTAGCACACTGTTGGGCACAAAGCAGTAGCAACAATCCTTCACACGCTTGCAGGCTTTAGAGTTTAAACAGTGTTTTATTCATTTGATGCTCACAACAAGCAGGTGAGGTCTGCAAAGCAGAAAATAAATAGTATCTTACAAGTGAAGAAACTGAGGTTCAGAAAGCTTGTTACACCTGCAAGTGCAACAGGTTTTTAGTCCAATGCTCTCCCAATAACAATTATTAAATCTATACTAATAAAAGGGTAATATGCTAATTAGACCTAGAGACCTTCCAGGAGACCTTCTGGACATCCTTCCAAACAAAGCTATGGTGGTGGGGCTGAAGCACCGGCAGGGGAGGGCAGTTGGGGGTGAGCAGGCTGGTGGGCAGGGGCAGTTGGGGGTGAGCAGGCGAGCA
>NW_005368456.1:932709-961504 GCF_000412655.1 Myotis brandtii | reverse complement strand
AGTGGGGGGGGCAGTTGGGGGCAAGCAGGCTGGCAGGCAGAGGTGGTTAGGGGTGATCAGGCAGGCAGGCAGGCAAGTGGTTAGGAGCCAACAGTCCTGGATTACGAGAGGGATGTCCAACTGCCAGTTAGGCCTGATCCCCGTGGTGGGATTGGGCCTAAACCAGAAGTTGGACATCCCCCAAGGGGTCCCAGATTGGAGAGGGTGCAGGCCAAGCTGAGGGACAACCAGCCCCATGCACGAATTTTGTGTACCGGGCCACTAGTGAGTAAATAAATGAACAGATCTCATAGTTTAAAAATTATGGGTAGCCAAAGGGAAGTGACCATGTATTTGGAAACTGTACCATTTTGTTGATGTACATTGACCTACAAAATAGGCCAAAGAATCCACTTTGAATGAATGGACTCAGATTGAAAAACAAATGGCCCGTGTCTCTTTGACTTTGGTGGTGTTCTACTAATGAGAAGAGATTCCAGTGAGAACCACAAGTGCTTTGGTATGTTTATATGGGAGTCTAGCTGGAAACCAGCAACTTCAGGCATTGCTCTGGGTAACCACTGAGCCTGCCCAACTTGAGGCTTTCAGGACTCTGTGACCAAGGGAGATAGAAAGGACCTGTCTGGAGAAGGCCTTATGCACCAGGCAATACTCGATGCCCTTCACTTCTTTAACTACTAAACTCACCCGATCACATTTAAAAATTTTTTAAATCCTTTAGAAATGTCTTCTTGTTCCTCCAGAAATTACCTCTGAATTTCTTAGTAAAAAGTCTGCCAGCTTTGTTCAGCCAAGTTCTTCCCCCGTCTCCACTCTTTTCTTTGACAATGAAAGCAGCTTTGGTGCCAATGCTCAGATCTTGCAGGTGTTTGGTGACATGTGTTCTGTGATAAATGTTTATTTTATGAGTTCTGTCAAGCTAGCTACCACAGCCTTTGAGGCATTATTTCTGCTAATCATAAAACTGTCCTTGAAAACCAGAAGCCCAAGATATTCAACTAGGATCTTTGGGTTCTCTCCACATCCGGCGCAATGGATAGAGAAGACAGGAGAAGTCAAGAGACCAATGCTTGATTTCTGATTCTGCCCAAGCTGCCTGTGGGACTCTGGCTAAGTCATTTCTCAGCTCTCAGACTTTGGTTGTTCTTTTGTAGAGTGAAGAGATGAGAGCAGTGACTGCCAAAGTATCTATACGTTCTGACATGTACTGATGAGAGGACAAAGTGGGGAAGGGACAAAAGCAATTTTTGTCAAGTTGAAACATGTGCTTGCCTTTCCTTACCCAGATGTGCTTTACAAATCTGAATTTGCTTCCTTTTTCACCGGCTCCTTTTCTAGCCAGGAGTAAGGGGAGCAGTGCTGCCCACACCAGCTTGGGGAGGGTGAATATGCAGTACAGATGTGCGGAGGGGGCTATGCTGGTGAGTAAAGGAGGTGCAGACACCTCCGATCACTTGGATGTCATCACACTTCTTATTTCTGTGATTATATTGTAATACAATTAAATGACCTTTAGGGTAAAGTATAAAAACCTACAAAAGAACTATTAAGAAATTTCCAGTTCCATGATTTTTCCTTAAAAGGCAGTAGGAAACTTTAATAATATAATTTAGACTATTTGGTGGGATGAGAAAAAATTATTTCAGGAAAAAATATATATCACCTTAATATTCTTTTTCCCCAGAACTTTCAACTAGCCCACATAGAAGCATACTGTGGGAATTTCCATGCATTAATGTTTGTACTAAAAAAAAAAATTACACACATGAAGTTCATTTAATCTTTGAAACATCCTTCTAAAAGAAAGTATTTGTCACTGTCTACATTTTACAGATAAGGAAACTGAGGCTCTAACAGGCCCTAGCAATTTTTTAGTGCATTCAAAGCATAGGTAGCAAAGTTTCAAGTTTACCCAGAACCCTTGCCTCCTGGTCTGGAACTCTCTCTGATACTGTACTCTGAGGCATTCTCCCACACTGACCCTCAGGGCGCTCTCGCTGGCTTCAGCAGAGAAGTAAATAATTACCTACAATACTGGATGGGGTAATGTATCATTGTCTAAAGGACTAACATAGGATCACAGGCTTTCAGAGAAGCAAAGTTCCCCCCAGATATCACCTAAGCTTTTTTTTTTCACTTGAGTACCTCTCAGGGACTCTGGGACTCTGGGACAAGTTGGTGGCAAAATCAGCACTGAAATCCTTTCATTAGCATCTTATTTTTCAAGAGACTCGGTATTAAAAACCAAAGTCATTCAGCAGATCAATCACTAGATAGAAGATTAAGTCATATTTTCAAGTCACTGAATAATCCTGCTGGTCAGGGTTGACAGTTAACTTTTACCTCCTTTTCTTCAATGACTTCCAGTAACCAACTTCACCAATGTAACTGAGGGGCCAAGGCAGAAAGAAATGTGACTGACCATGAGTCACTAGTTCTTGACCTTCGGCATGTTTTGAAAATGTGTTGTGAAATGCTTACAATCAATAATCCCATTGCCAGGCTATAGAGAAGCTCGGAATTGTGCAAGAGGGGAAGCTGGACATTAATGTGGGTCGTTCAGGAGGCTCCAAATTCCTGCTCAGGGAAGGACATACAGCAGGACCCAAAGATACAACATCCCCCTAAAAGTTTTTAAAGGAATCAAAGAGATGACCAAGGACAGTGAGGGAGTGAAAATAGACTCCTTTCCATGCAGGGGATCAGTAAAGTGGGGCTAACAGTTTTTTGGAGATACTCCTAAGTTAACATGTCTGACCTTTTCTGTCAGACTAAGACAAATACTACTAGTAGGTGTCCCTTCTCTATGCTCAGACAGTAACCAGAACTGCAGGTATTACATTTGTCCTAAGTGAAGGAGAGGGCCTGCTACAAGGGGAAGGAACACAGAACAAGGATGTGGAAGACCCAGTCCAAGCCCCTGTCTACCACTTGTTAGGCTTGTGACCCTGGGAATGGTCATATCACTTCTCAGATCTTCTATCAAGAGGGGAAGGGATCTGCCCCACAGACTACACATAGCTCAAAATGATGAGGGATGTGAAAACACTTTGCAAACTACACAGATATGAGAGGCTATTAGTAGAAACCCATCCATCTGATTTTGCAAGCTCTGATGAAAAGAGTGTCCTATTTAAGGAATGGCATGGCCCCGTGAATGGGGTATGACTTGTGGTTAGAGGCAAAATCAACACTGAAGATGGTCCCATGCAGATGACACAGGAGAACTTCTGAACTCTTAGTTTGTGCCAGTCACTGTTAGCTGTAAGCAGTAGTGCACTGGTTCTCTGGGACAAAAGAGCCCTGAACTGTAGCATTTGCTGATCTCCATGGTGTAAATTCTTATACCATGTCCGATTTTAAGCTACCAATGTGACATCCCTAACACAGAAAGTGAGGAAAAGATGCCCACAACTGGCTCTCACTAATGAGTGTGAGCCAGCTCCAGCACTCCTCGGAAATGCTGCTAAAGGCTGAGGTTGGTATAAAGGACTTCAGAAACTTCCATGATACATGGGACTGGAGCTTTCACATACAGCCACAGTGTCTGTACTCCAATAATTCAGAAATGGGAACTCTTACTTAAACTTGTACTTAGCATTTGTATAGAAAATCATAATTGCAAATATCTTCATGGACATGGTTGAGCCCTAGTAATCATCCTCGTAATGTTCCTCTCTCAGTTTCCACTTCTGCTGACACCAGAGATGAGCAAGCAAGGTGGAATGGAACACAGCCTGAAAATGGAGCCAGAAAACCTGGGCTCGACTGTCAGCAATCCATCTATGTGAACTTACAGAAGTCACCTGTCTTCTCCGAGTCTCTGTTTCTACATCTATAAAATGGGAACAGCATGTTTGTGTGCCTCACAGGGCTATTGTAAGATCAAAGAAGGAATGCAAGTGCAAGACTTTTGAGAACAGCAAAGTTTTATTTGGCTTTGATTGGTTAATATTTACTTCTAAAATTGATTACTTGATACTATTATTCATAATACTGATCAATCTATGCAGCACGGGCCAAGCCTGCACAGGAGCTCCTATCCTCTCGCTGGAATGCAAGTAGAACTGCCTTCAGGCAGAGCCTGTGTGACATGAAGAGAATGGCCTCCAGGGCCTGTGGGGCAATGTGGCTCCATGGTACTGGGCCTGGGGGCATTGAAAATTGCTTGTGCTCACAAACCTTTACACCAAATGGCCCGTAAAGGATAAAAACAAAATCGAGCCTGAGCTCTGTCAATCTAGAGCTGTAATAGTGCCACTGCAGGACTAGGAAATGGGGCCTGTCTGAAAAATATCTCCAGCCAATGCTGAGGCCACCTTGGAGGCAGGGGTCTGACTTGGGAAATCTGCCTTTTAAATTAGTGCCCTAGGTAATTCAGACACACTTGACAAAAACTTTATATGTTGAGAAACTTGGTGGAGTGGAGCAAGGAAGGGATTATTTTTTTTATCTTTATTGTTGACAGTATTATATATGCCCCCCCCCCACCACCACCATTGACCCCAAAGGGATTCTTTATTGATGTTATGCCAGGTCCTTGATAAAAGCAATACTTATTGAGGGAAACCCTGGGTGTGCAGGGAAATACCCTTATAATACACTTCCTGGGCCAGGCTTCTTCCTTCTTTTAATCTAATACTATTGCCTCTACCCATCTGCCCACACACAGATGGTCAAAGTATACAGATTTGCCTGGCCAGGCGAACAGAAAGTCAGCCACTGAAGTCTTTGTAAAGAGCAAAACCATTTGCTGTCTGCTATCAGAATGATGATTTCAGAGAGGTTTATCTAAAGCACTCTCTACCCATCCCACACCTCCAGATATCTTAAAGGGAAAGTTCTGTCGATCCCTTTACAAGTCAGCACATCCTATGCTAGACCTCACTGGGCCATGTAAACAGTGTTCTGTCTTTTCATCACCTCATTTGGCAACAAATACTTATCAGACTCCAACGGTGTCCGGCACATGTGTAGAGTTGGATACCTAGAATGAGTGAGATTCCGTTTCTGTCTCTACAGAGTTAATATTCTTGGAGGAGACAGAAACTAAGAAAACAGTTACAGCACCATGTAATAAGTATAACTGAGACATACCCAGGAGCCAAGGGATACAGGAGGGAAGAACCTAACTGTGGTGGGTGTTAAAAGATGAGAAAAGAGAAAAGCTTCCCAGAATGAAGGACACCAGGTTTGCAAAGGAAAAAGGGTTTTGAGGCCGAAGAAATAACCTGTGAGAAGCATAGAGGCAGGAACAATGATGTGTGCTTGTGTTAGAAAGTCTGTAAGAGGTGTGTCAGCAGACAAGGCTGCAAAATAAGCAGGTGAAACATCTCACTTTGCTAAGTCAGGAGTTTAGATTTCACCATAAAGACGATGAGTAGCCTTTGGGAGGTTTTCAGAAAGATTGGATTTGCAATTTTTTAGAGATCAGAGAGGCAGTGTGGAGAACAGGTTGAAAGAACGTGAAGGCAAGTTAAGAAGCCCTTGCAATAGCCCAGGTGGGGGATGATGAGGCCTTGACTAAAGATAGTGGTAATGAAGGTGGAGAGGAGAAGAGGATTTAAACAAAATCAAAGAGACAGAGTCTTCAGAATTGATTGAGTATGGGTTGGAAGTAGGGGGGAAAATCACCGGAACAACCTGAGATTTTTTTTTCTGGCAGCTGGTATATGTGAGGCTGTAACTGAGATAATGAACACAGGGGGATGAAGTAATTTCAGAAAGAAATTAACAAGTTCAGTTTGGAATATGTTAAGTTTGAAGTGAGTCTAAAATATCTAGGTGAAGAAATTTAGTCAGTTGTTAATATGAGCCTGGAGTTCAAAAAGGAGAACAAGATGGTAATACAAGAAATTTCCTGTGTTGGATATAAAATTCTTGCTAAAGACATATGCATTACCTTTGAGGTTACTCAGTATTAAATTCCTTTTAAAAATTTAGTACCAAAAAAAAAAAACCTGAAGCATAAGGACACTCCCTTCAATCAGAAAAAGAAAATAATGTAAGTCACCATATTTACTTTTTTGCCCTGCCTGCCAGGAAGCTCAGAGTTATATTTAATGCTCAATTACAATAACTATACTAAGCCTTTTAACTAGCATATTGCTTTCTTGCCATCTTTTGGCTCTAATTATTGATTTACAATTTAATATCTTCAGTGTATGTTCCATATTATAAACTGCCTCTACTTTTCTTTGGAAACAAAAAGTATATGTTTTCACTTGACATTATTAATTTAAGATTGAGCCCTATCCACTTAAACAATTCTAGGCTCCTGAATTGGAGGTTTTCTTTGCAATCTATGATGGTAACTATTTTTCTCCAGTTACAAAAGAGAAAACAACAACAATCCCTCTTCAGAATGGGAATTGATCCTCAGGGCCCAGTTGGAGCCAAGGGGGCCAGAAGCTTACAGGTGGTTATAGAAAGCTAGAGCCATTCACTCAAACAGAGCATCCGAAATGTATGAGGGACCAGTTGCAACCCAGCCCCTTTCCTACTTCGCAGCCAAGGGGAACTCTTCACTCCCAAGATGAGGCAAGGCCCCAACATAAATAGCATCACACAGCGTTTGGGTAAATTTCTTTCAGCTTATTTAGGGGTGCCTTTAACCTCTGAAGGAGAAGAATATGTCATAATAAAAGCATTATTATAATTTTGAAAGTCCTTACATCATTATTTAATCCTGATCAGTGTTCTGACACATAGGTAGGGCAGGAACCATGCTTATTCACACTTTGCAGCTCAGTGTTCTCTTGCATAATGTTTCTGAGAGCCACGCTTAGGAAAAGAACAAGGTGCTGGGCTTCCTTCCTTCCTTCCACTGAGACCACTCATAGCTAAAGAAGGGTAATAACAAGAGTAAAAATGATACTGCCTGATTTTCACCAGCACTTTTTATTTCCAGAGCACTGTCTTGGCCATCATAATATGTGACCCTCACAAGCATCCTATGAGGTAGCTGAGGAGGAGTTATCATCTCCATAGATACAGTAGCTGAGCCTCAGAGAGGTGCACTAATAAGCTGTGCTTCCTCTGAGCTGGGTTTGGAGAATTAAAGGGAGGGCACTCTGACCCTGTGCTCTGGGATGCCCTCTAACCCCCTCCCTTTCATACACACACACACACACACACACACACACTGTGCCCTGCATCTTGGACTCCTCAAGCTTTCAGAGGGAGGCCCTATTCAGGCTTCAACAACTCACTTACTGGCATTGTGAGATGCTAATAATTGAAACCACCATATAGACAGTTCTAACTAATCTGACTTCCCTCTTTACTAATGAATGCAGCCACTTGGTTCCACAAAATTAGTAGAGGGTTAGAACCCCATCTTTCTTATAGAATTTGCCTGCCTCTGGTTTTACCAGATAATAGGCTTCAGATCAGCCAGTCCATAAAGCAGCAACCTGAACCATTTTCAAAGGCATCAATGAAATTTAGAATAGTGGAGAACAAATAGGGCTCGCTAGTCTCCAAAGATCTTAGCCATGTGGCCTTGTGCAAGTCACTTCACCTCTCTGAGTCTTAGTCCAATGTTCAAAATAGGTCAATCATAACCTCTGTTGTTCCTCACATTACAGGCTGGTTATGAAGATCACAGTTATGCATTATTAACATCTTGTAAATGTGTTCTCAGAATATGAGGGAAACTCAATTATACCCAGGCAGGAAATCCCAAACCTGTAACTCCAGGGGCAGTGATGTAACAGTGATGTAAAAGCATGGGACTCATGGGGCCGGTGCCACTGGGCACAGTATGTGTGGGACGTCCCATGTCAGTGAGAAGAGAGATGCTGGGTAACACACACAGCTACACAATGACCCTCTTCCATACACTTCCAGACTGGCCAAGGGCATCAGAAAATACAGTCAGCAATTCCTTTCAAAGAATCAATTAGTTCAACAATTTTATTCCCCAGGGAAGATAAAATTTACACACTTCTTATAATGAAGGAATTCCATAAACCTCTTGAAACTTTAGTCAGAGAATTTTCAAAACGCTAAATAATACACTTTTTTTAAGGTGACAGACTAGCTCGGCCAGTGTGGTTCAGTGGTTGAGCATTGACCCTTGAACCAGGAGGTCATGGTTCGATTTTGGGTCAGAGCACATGCTGGGGTTGTGGACTCAATCTCCAGTAGCAGGTGTGCAGGAGGAAGCCAGTCAATGATTCTCTCTCATCATTGCTGTTTCTATCTCTCTTTCTCTCTCCCTCTCCTTTCCTCTCTCTCTAAAGTCAATAAAAACATTTTAAAAAGGTGGAAGACTAGAGGTAGGAAGGAAATACTAGGCCCTTTAATACATGTAAATAAAAACATCACCCTGGTCTTTTAAAAAGTTATGAGGAACTCTTAGCTTTTTACTGGAAGACCGTAGTTTAAAATCATAGGCAACAGAGCCAGCCAGAAAAACTCTTAGAGACCACTTTTTTTCATGTGTCCTCCCACCTCCCATTTTATAGAGAAGGAAACTAAAAACTCAAAGAGATGTGACTGCGTCTAGTCATGCCACAAGGTAGAATCAGATAAATGTGTCCCTTGCTGCATTACTTGGGCACACATTTTCTGGGCACCTGTTAAATTCTTTCTGGGGATACAAAGGTGAGTAAGCCAGAGTCCCTTAGGGGAGATAAACACATAAGCATATGGTTCTGATATAAAGTGGTATGTTCAATATTAACAATGATACAAAGTGCTATGGGGACACATGGAATTCAGAACGGTCAGTTCTGCCTGGGCTTGAATTTTAGTGTATTGAGCAAAGTGGAAAAGCATTCCAGGCAAAGGGAACAGAGTGAACTAAAGCAAGGGGATGTGCTGGAACCACACACAAATAATCTGAAATGGCTGAAGGGTTTATAGAAAGTGCTTCAGAATAATCATGAGAGATGTCAACAGGTCTCAGCTGCCATCCTCCACCTCATTTGGCATGCTCCCTGGGGTAGTGGCCTGTGTCCACCTAATGGGCCAGTACAACACCTGCCCCAGTGCCCATGCATTGTGGGGTTTAATGAATTCTCTTTGAAGGGAAGAGGATTGTGAGTGAGAAAAAAATGTGCCATTCAAGGGAGTCAACTGGAACGGAAGGTGTGTCCTGGCTCCTCAGGCCCAGCTTTGGGTGGTCAACCAGACATCCAGGGTCACCTTCCCTGGGGCCACTGGGTTCCACTTGAGAACATCAAGTATTTCTTTAGCAAGTAGTTCCTAAGCCATGACACTTCTGATTCACCCCTTTCCTTTGTAATTTTATTAGCATAATTGATCCCAGAGCTCAGTTTCCACCAGGCTTGTTGATTTCCTAGGGAGTAATGGTAGCTATAGGCTCCCTGAGAGCATCAGCACAGCCCGGCCCTCTGGGGGATACCATGGAGGGAAATGTAAGAGGCAGACACAAATAGTCCTAAGCCATGCAGTCATCCTTTAGGGTGTTCTGAGCTTCCTGTCCTAAGCTAAGGTTTTTCTCTTGGGGTTAGCTGAGGCACTGAGAGTAAACAAAGCTTTTATGTGACTCTCCCCATCGGAAACCTAAAAGCATTTTCAAGATACTGTTTTTTCCTACCTTCCAGTGAATATGTCCCTGCCTTCCCATCATCACACCCTGTGAAGACTCTCTGAGGTGTGTGTAAGGAGAGAAGAGACCATTGGATTACAAAATTGCTCTCAGGTGTCCTCCCACATATGTTGTGTCTACAAATGTCAAAACAGCCAGGCACATCACACCAGAATCCACCATGGCAGAGAGAAACCAGTCACCCCTGATGTTCAGCAGGGAGCAGCCCAAACAACCCTTAGTGACTAAGGTTTTTTCCACTTACACCTGGTTCTGTTGCTCTCACCACATAATTATATTAGCAAATGAGATCCTTGAGTAAGCAAAATAGGTGCTTCTCAGAGTCTCTTGTAAGAACACATTTCTTAGCCCACTATAGATAGAGTCAGGGAACATACATTCCCATCAGATTTTCAAAATATACCCCCAAGCCCTTTCACCATGTCGTTGCTGCGATCTGAAAATCAAGTGTGTGCAAAAGCCAGCAGCCAGTGGCTTGCAAGTGAATGAGAACAGAGCAATGAACAAAGTTAAAAGCAAGTCACAGAAGCAGTACAAGTTATGTAACTGGCAAATGATTAATGCCCAGAATACATGGAGAGGGGATCCTACACCTCCATAAGAAGAAAAAGCAATAGAAAAACATTGGCAGACTCTATGAGCATGCCAATCACAGAAAAGGAAATGACCCTTGGCATATGGAAAGCTGCTCAACTTCACTAATAATCAACGAGATGCAAATTTTAACACTAAGAGATTCCATTTCATACCTGTCAGATTGGCGAAAATGTGTAAAGTCTGACAATATGAAATGTTTATATGAAGATATGGAGCAATAGCAAAGCACAAACACACTAATGATAGGACTACAGATGGGTTCAACCTTTTTGGAGATAAATTTGGCAATATCTACTAAATTTGAAGATACCCAGACCTTATATCACAGCAATCCCATTCACAGGTATACAACTGAGCAAAATCTGTGCACAAACAGATTTTTACAAGGATATTCAGTGCATCGTTGTTTATAAGAGGGAAAAGAAATGTAAAAACCCAATGGTAGAGAAATGCTTAATAAATTGTGACATCTTCATTAAAAAGTATATGACATAGAAGTTAATGTGAATAAACTAAAACTAATGTAACAATATCATTACATCAAAAACAATATTGATGAGAAAAACAATTTGCAGAATGAATCAATATTATGTCACTCATGCCAATTTTAGAAACATGAAACAACACTATGTATTATTTTGGACACATACTTATAACTAAATATGGACAGGACAGAGGCATGCCATCTTTGGGGTGGTAGTCATTCTGGAGAAAAAGGAAAGAGGGGAGCTACAAAGGGTCTCAGTTGTTTTTGGTAAAGTGTGTTTCTTTAAAAAGCTGAAGCAGGTATAAGGAAATGTTAACCTTAAAAGTCAGGGTGGTGGGAATATGAATGTAAAGGTCAGAACAGGTTAGGTTTTGCTGCAGTAACAAACACCATGAATCTCAGTGACTTCAAACAACAAAGGTTTGTTTTTTTAGTCATAAGTGGTGGGTCAGCAGAGGGGCTTTGCTTCTTGTTGTCACTCAGGGACCAAGGCTGAGAGAGCACCCACCACCTCTGTGCTGTTGGCTGGACCAGAGGGAAAGAGAAATTACATGCTCCAGCCTAGAAGTGGCACAAGTCACCTCCTCTCTCAACTAATTGCCCAGACTAGTCATGTGGTCTACCCTGCTCAAGGGCATCTAGAAGTATACTTTTACCATGAGTTCAGAAGTAGAAAGAATTGGAAATATTTGGCTAACAGCAAGGAAGTTTAACACAATGGGTATTTGTCATAGCCCTCACCATCCTTTTTTTACACATTTGGATTATGTTTCATAATTTACAAAATAGAAAAAATAAGACCTTATTTGCTACGACAATTGTGTGGTTTGGGAATCAGCAGCTTGGGCTTCTGTCTGAGGAACAGAAGGTGAAAGAGGCAAGGTGGTAGACAACGGTGGTGAGCCCATAAGTCTGTTCCAGGACCCGTCACCAAGATTGTCATATCCCCACTGATGCTGCAATTATCCCTTCTTCAGAACAGGACCTTCATATAAATGACCCTGAGCACATTGAACTTTCTTGCTTTTGTTTCCTTCCAGAAGCTGAGTAGGAAATAAGAAGCTTAATACAAAGAGAAGTGGTGCAGAGAGCATGGATTAGAGTGAACTAAGTCCTAGGTCTGCCATTCACACTTCCTGTCCCCATGGGCAAGTGAGCATACCTCCACAGTCTATTTTCCTCATGTGTAAAATAGGCATAACAATAACACATCTCTGAATAGTTGTGATAAACAAATGAAGTATGTAAAGTGCTTTGTAACTGTAACGTGCTGTCCAGACATTCACTGTTATTAATGACCTAAATTTTGCTGCAAGGAAAGCCTCAGGCCAAATTTACATTTCTGGCCAACAATGACTCATGCAACTTCCCTCACCAGAGCCACCAGGTTGACAAAATAGGCCCAGGCATCATCCTGTGGTCCCACAGCTTGAAGAATCTATTGATTTCCTCTTGTGAAAGTGCATCCGGAAGGGGGATAGAGCATCATTGCAGATTCCCAGGAGTGTGACCAGGATGGGGGGACACTCTGGGCCCAGACAGAAACCTGGGTCCTTGGGACTCATCACATATATGATCTGGGTGAGTATAGAAAGGAGAGAATAGCCCTTTCAGGCTTCTCATCTTCCAAAGTAAGAAACTGAGGCCAGGAAAGGCAAAAAGGATGGCCCTTCTCCCACAACCTAGAGAGGGAATGAGGAGACCTGGCATTCACCCTAGGGTCTTTTATTCACTCGGAGTGACCAGGGCAAGCCCCTTACCCCCAAATACCTCAGTTTCCTCATGTGCACCTGGTTATTTCTAATGCTTGTTTTAAGAACACGCAATGCTTCCAAGTGTGAAATGCAGGAGATTCCTCCTAAAAGTGTGCTTTGTGGTCCAGGTTACTGACTATGCAGATTTGGCTCTCAGGAGTTATCTTCTTGTCTCCCACACACCCTGACTGCCACCTGTTTACCCTCCTCTCTATCTTGCCAAAAGACTGTTTTAGAGTCCTGCCTCTTTCCTGTTAAACCTTGATGCCCTAATGCTCTGGACTCTTCCCTTACCTAACAGCTATCGCTACCTGCTATTAATTATTACCCACTCTGGAGATAGGGCAGCAGAGAACGCAGGACATAACTCAGGAAACAGCTCACAGGCACCTAAGTCTGGCCCCACAGGTCACTAGCAAAGGGTGCTTTGCACGACAATGCTGCTGCTGTCATACCTCCCCAGAGATTACAGGAAGCTTCACAGCCAGATGCAAGGGTGAGTCTGACCCACCGGCCCCAGGTGCATCCTGCCGAGGGGAAGTAACATCCACAGGAGGATCTCTCACACATTACCTGGGACCTTGCTCCTGAGGCTGAAACAAGCTCCTCCCCATAGTTGCTCAGTCATTCCATCAGCAATATCCAGGAGCAGAAAAAAAGACTATTGTCAGCAGTAATAAGAGTTGGCCATTACACCTGCAAGGCACTTTACCTGCAAGGTACTTCACTGACATGGCCCTTCTCAGTCTACAAAGCACTTTCATAACCATTAGCTCATTTTTATTGTTATGAAGAACTGAGAGTTAGCCAGTGAAAGGGTTATTCTCTCTTGTTCTAGATGAGGAAGTTCATGTGAGGCCTAGAAAGGTTGCAGGACTTACAGTCGGATCTTCTAATTCTAATTCTGGTTCTTCCTCCATAGTACAATTAAAGTATTATCATCTTATAACATTACATTAATGACCAAGTCAGAGGCACAGTATTGAAATCACTTTCAAATACAAAAGCTCTCATCAGCTGCCATTCAATAAGCAGTTTAAATGAAGAAACCATTTCTGAAACCAAAACAGTATTTACATTGTGGTTTGTGTTGTATCTGATTTCTAGAATCCAGGTCTTCACCATCTTTCTGTCCCTTGTCGACTTTTTCCCAGGAACTAGATTTTTTATGTGAGTCAGTACAACCAAGGAAAGAAAGCTATAAAGCAATGCTTATACGAATTCCACTTGCTGTACCAGTCGTGTGTGTGTGTGTGTGTGTGTGTGTGTGTGTGTGTGTGCGCGCGCGCGCGCGTGCAACCTCAGAATATCAAAGGGACACATACTACTAGTTATAGCTGGAACTCCCTCCCTACTGTTTAAAATCCTCAGTGAGCTCTATCTAGCTTGACTCAGTGGATAGAGTGTTGGTCTGTGGACTGAAGGGTCCCAGGTTAAATTCCAGTCAAGGGCACATACCTAGGTTGCAGGATCGATCTTTGGCCCTGTTCGGGGTGTGTGCAAGGAGGTCCCTCCCTCCCTCCCTCTCTTCCACTCTGTCTAAAAATCAATGGAAAAATATCCTCAGGTGAGGATTAACAAAAAATAAAATGAAATCCTCATTGAGTCCCTGTTGCTCAAAGTGGTCCACAGACCAGCAGTATCAGCAGCACCTGGGAGTTTATTAGAAATGCAGAATTTCAGGCCCCCACCTCAAACTTATTGCATCAGAAACTGTATTATAATAAGATACCCAGGAATCTGCACATAAACTTTGAGAAACATTGATACAAAGAATATGACCCAGATTCTTGACCCTGGTAGTAAAGTCCTTATGCTAGATTCCTGAAGACAAAACTCACCCTGACACTTTCCCTCTCACCTTTGCTCCCGCAATGATCTCTTCCCCTCGCCCTGGTTTTTCCCTGAACCAAATCCCTCCCATTCTTTGAAGTTTGGCTCAAAATTCACCTCCTCCAAGAAGCCAGGCCAGATCTTCCCACCAAAGAATGATCTTTCCTTCCTCAAAATCCCAATGCCATAGGCCCTGCACTTTCTAGCTTGGGTTATGATTTTTAAGAGCCCGATTTACCTGATTTGCTCTAAATTATGAGTCCTTCAAGGTCAAGGTCTAGGTCTGATTCATTTCTACATTTCCGAAAGCCACACAATACTTTGCAAAGTTCCTACCACAAACTGGTTTCTCAAAACTTCTGTCTTTAATGTGTTTTTTTTTCTGTCACTAATTGAGGTAACCAGAGAGATTAAGAAATTCGTATTATTGTTCTTGCTATTTTAGATAACAAGTACCACAAAGGATTATGATCTAGACTTGGAAATGTTTACCTAAAATATTCAGTAACTGTTGTCAAGCATATTAACAGACAACTTCCACACACACATACACCAACTCCTACATTGTTTTTTTCATTTGTTCTTCACTATTAGAAGAGCAGTGGGCCAGAATTTACTGAGAATAGAGGGGAAATGATTGCCCATTCCAGACTAATTTAGAATCTTGCCGAGAAGAAAGAACTTGACCTTATTACAGAATGGAACATAGAATCCAGATCCCAAAGTCTCTATCAGGACCTGCATTTGGGACAAGCAAAGGTCCCTGGACCTTATTCAGTTGCTTAATGGAGAAGACTCCAAAGACAGAATGCCACTGGTGTTCTTCCAATTTTAGAGTCATCTGATTAGAATTACAGTAAATGCATAGCTCAATTTGCATTGTCCTGAGGTGAACCGCAAACCATGCTGCTCTGGTTGGAGCATCTGCGGGTACTGAACTCTGAAAGTCCACTGCCTTGTCACAGTGGGGCACTCATGCAAGGGCTAACCTGGAAAGGGGACATACGCAAGTTAGGATACTCAATTTCTGAGGACACTGCGCTCTAGAGGTTAGAGTCAGATGTATAACTTCATTAATGTTTGGAAGAAAAACTCAAATAGCACACACTCTAGACATTAAGCCAACCCAAACCTTTGGGGAAAAGGTTTGTCTTTGGGGATAATTTTAGAATTAATTATTTTAGTATATTTCCAGCCTGTCAGCATTGAGCTTTGAAAGGTGGTCTACAAATTGCAAGTTGTTTTTTTTTGTTGTTGTTGTTGTTGTTAAATATATTTTATTGATTTTTTACAGAGAGGCACAGAGAGAGAGATAGAGAGTTAGAAACATCGATGAGAGAGAAACACTGATTAGCTGCCTCCTGCACACCTCCTACTGAGGATGTGCCCGCAACCAAGGTACATGCCCTTGACTGGAATTGAACCTGGGACCTTTCAGTCCGCAGGCCAACGCTCTATCCACTGAGCCAAACTGGTTAGGGCCAAATCACAAGTTTTTAATCATATGTTATTATTTTGGTCCATGGCTAAATGGGTTTTCTTGCCCTGTCTGGCTGTAGAAGAACAAGGTAGGAATTCCATGGAGGAATTGCAAACCCATCCATCCCCTTCCACCTATTCCACTCATAGCATGAGGCTGGGGAATGGTTAGTGTATTGGGCCAAACCTGACTGTTGTGTTTTTGTTGTTTCTAATTTAGCTACCAGACTGTTAAGCATTACTGCCCCAACCCAACCTGAAAAGGGCACGAGAGTAGCAACACCCTTTGAAGCCACCAAGTCAAAGTGCTATTGGTTGAAACTCTGCTCTACTGGACCATGAAATGGGTTTTCAAAGGGACAAAGAATGACAGACATGCAAGCCGTGACTAAAACTATCTCACCAGAGTAGTGACCCTCATAATGGAGCAAAAAGAAGCACCACTATGTGATGGAAACCTGTCCAAGTCCTCCGTAGAGCCAGATCAAATCAATCACAAACCAGAGGATACTTTGAGATTAGCTATGGAGCCTGTATCCTCATCTACACAATCAGATTAATATGTGCATAATTAGAGAGCTATGCAATTATACATTACTTTTTTTAAGGCAGCATTTGAGTTCTAGTGTTGAAACACGATAGCTGGGTGAACTTCCAAGCCTCCCAGGCTTATGCACCTCATAGGATTATCATGAGCATCCAAAGACAAATATGAGTTTGGGGTTGTCCAGATCAAGTTGAGAGAACAAAATCTACTTTCTTATTTTCTACAAGTCCTTGATATAGGGGAGATAATAAAACTCCAAAATAATGGGTTTTCTTATAATATTATGGTTTCTGCCACTTTCTTTTTCTGGTCTACACCTTCCCCAGGAATCAAAGATATACCAAAATCAGGAGATATATAGGAATCAAATAATAGGATATGAATTTAGGTATGTGTGTATGTGTAGGCACATATATAATTCTAAATATGTTTTTTTTAAAGTTATCAAGTTTAACAAGCAAACGGTTAACTTTCAGAGAAGTTCATTCTCAGTTAGGAACCAGGAAGGAGAGCATTAGATGATAGGGTGAAGGGGAAAGCTTTAATTCTGGTTGTTTGGATCAAACCAATGTGCCCATCCCTACCCCACCTATTCCTAATCATGCCATCCATCACCTTTCCCTTGGATTACCCTGATAGATCACCGCACTGCCTGCATTATAAATCAAACTTAATTTGGCATCACTACAGACTCACTGGGCCCTCATCAACATAAAATCTTGAAATTATGTAGAAGCCATCCATACCATGAGGGTATTAAAGGTGTTTTGGAGAAAACTTATTTGCAGCTTGGGTTTAGGGGACCAGACAGCATCATGAAAAAGAGAGGGCCCTTCCAAACAACAAACATAGATAATCAGTGATATAAAACCAGGTTAAATACTACTCAGTGTCTTTCTTTGAGGGATTCAAGTCCTCCCACCCCCCACCCCCCAAAAAAAGACTCAGAACTCCTGGACTTACCACCTTGTTTTGGAGATGGGAAAAACAAGGCCTCAGCTTGGGGAAGTGACTGTGTCCAAGGTCACACAGCCAATATGTGGCAGAACAGAGGCAGGAGGCCAATGCCCACTGGCATTCTGAGGACTGTCACTGCCCTTCAAGCTCTCAGGAATGGGAACTTATTGAATAACATACACACATTGTCTAATTTATCTCTGAAGGTTGCATAGTCTAAGCATTCTTAGGCTCCTGTATAACAAACTGGAAAATTCTGCCAGGGCTTCAGCTCTTAGAATATGGCAGTTCGGTGCTATGGAAATATGGATTCTACTCCCAGCTCAGACACAAATTCTTGTGTCTCAAGTGCTCTAGCTCCAAAATGAAGTCCCTTTGTAGCCCAGAAAGGAAAAAAAAAGTACTAGAAATTAAGGAAAATGAAAGCAACTTTCCATTTTCAGGAGCATCCCAAAAGCACAGTGGTGGTATCAGTGCTGTGCATTTCTGCAAAGTCCTCCTCTTCATTTAGAGGTAAGTAGATGTGGAAGTGAAAACCATTCTTGTCTACGAGAGGCTGATGGGAGTAAGACCCAGGCTGTGTGTGCATGTGTGTATTTAATTAACACTCTGGAGCTCTTTTCTGACTTTTTGCATCAACTCCAAAGTGTTCATCCTTGAATGAATGTCTATAAACAACTTGTATTTTGTCATTTCTTAGTAGTAGTAGTATTCTGAAAGGTACATAGGTGTGTTCTATTCCACTCTATAGATGAAGATGCTGAGACATGAAGGTCCTGTTACTACAGAGCAAAACCCCCGAGTGGAAATCCTGAAGATCCAAGACTCAGCTGCTGTTTCCCAGGATGCCCACAAGGGTGTGACTACAGTAACCCCAACGAGGTGCCACCAGCTTTCCAGACCATCCTGCATTGTCATTTTGCTAGAATGCCTGATATGTCATCTGTCTCCTCTTTGTTAATGCCATCCTTCTTGGACAGTATTTCTTGCCCCCATCTCTACCACTCACTCAACACATACCCACTCATACACACACATACATACACGTGCGCCCACGCACTGTCCAATTACTCCTATTCATTTTTTCAGATTCAGCTTAAGTACTATTTCTTCAAAAAGGCCCTTCCTTACCACCCTCACCCCCTGCCCCAACATGTCTTCTTATTCCATATTCTCTCACATCAATTTCTTCTTCTTTTAAACACATTTGCAAACATCCATTGAATTGTGACCATCGGATATGAGTCTCTATCCTCCTTGTTGACAGGGACTGTCCCTGCTTTATACTATCCATTGTACCCCCAAACCCTGAGCCCAGCATCTGGTACAAAGGAAGCAATAAAGGAGTAAATGCAATAATGAGCTGATGGGTCAACAGAAGAATACACACAGGCTCAAATCTCTTGTTAGTCGGTCTTTAAAAGTTTGTTTCCACCTCCCAACAGCTGCCCACCCATCTGCCAACTTTTGCTACTCTCCCTTGACATTTCCTGTACTTTTTCAATGCCTTGTGCTTACAGATCCTACAGCCCTGGCTTCCCTTTCCCAGATTTTTTGTCTATGACAGCCTCAACCTTCAATGTCAGTTTAAAAGTAACTCTGAGAAGCTTCCCTTGAACTCTTTACAGATTATGAAATATCTTCTTCCTCTGCATTATCCCTATATCCTGTGGTCAGTGTGACCACATACCAGGACTGAGACCCTTGGTCATCTGTCTCCATAGTCCCTGAGTGGGCTCAGTTCACAGGTGGTGCTCAGATAATATTGAGTGGATGAATCAAAGGATCAAGGGTTTCCAACATAAGATGTTGAGCCTCTCCAGAGCAGGATGCTTTTATTAACTACTTCTGGCACAGTGTTTTGCATATAGCAGGTTACTCAACCATGATTTGACTGAATGCCATCCTCCCCCAGAAATTATGTAGGAATGCAAGCAATGTAGTGGAAATAGTGTGAGCTTTGAAATAATTCATACATATCTGCTATGTGACCTTGTGTAAATTGACTCAGCCTCATGAGCCTTATGTTCCCCATCTGACAATAATGCCATTGCTCTAAGGCCATTCTAATGGGGAGTGAATGTCAACACATCTGGCATTTGCCTGGCATTGTGGAGATGCTCCATCCATTTCAGTTACTTTTCTCTCTCTTCCTTCCAGGAGTCACAGAGACTGGCTCCCCTCACTCCTTCACACTCTGGGAAGCAAACAATGGTAAAGGGATTGGAACCCAAAGTCTTGGACCCTTTCCTTGTTTCCATTTGGCCAGCAGATGGCAATACCTATGCCCAGTGTCTCCTGCCCCAAGCCTTTCTATTTTGATGAAGGGGAGGTGACAGAAATAGGCTCAAAAGATGACTCAGCTCTAATGACTAAGGTGAAGAGGTGGTGGTGGGAAAGGCATGGGGGCTGGAGAGGAAATGAGTGAACACTATAACTGATGAAGAATGGCTCCAAGATAAATGGATTTAGCCCTGGTGGGTTCCTGGCCCTGACATGGTGCAGACCAGCAGGGGCCTGAGGGCTTTCCCAGGACATCCTCCACCTTACTTCATGATGAACTCCCTGCCAGGCGAGGGTGACCTTTCAAAGTAATTGTTAGTCATCCTTTTGCCTTCCACAGGCTTTCAGCCCAACTACTGAAACATACTTGAATATCACTTTGGATGAACTTGTTTTAAAAAGTATTCCACATTACCGAAATCAGTGTGCATGGGTTCTAATCCTTATAGCCACCTGATTTCCAACCTTGGCCTCTCTCCTGGGCTCCAGACTGTCTGCTTAACCCACACCACCAATTTGACATCCCCAAATATTGCACATGCAACAAGTTCAAAACTGAACACATAATGCCCTCCCTACCTGCCTCCCTTAGTTGTTTTAATGGACTGTACTACCATCTACCCAATCACTCAACCAAGGACCTGACACATTTGGGCCCCTGCTTCACCTGGAGTCCCCATCACTCTGTTATCCATGCCAATTCCTGTTCCTTAATTTCTCACATTGAGTTCCTTCTCTCCTTCCTCTCTGTAGCTGACTGGCCAGGCCTCATTATCATTTACTATGAATTTTGGGCATCTTCTAACTGGTCTCCTTGTCTCTAGTCTCTCTCCAGTCTATTTTTCAGACTGTCTGCAGAATGATATGTTCAAACCTCATTTCTAAATCTTTTTATCATCCTGCTTAACATATTTCAATGTTTTCCCAGTTCCTCCAGGAAATAGTCCAGACCCCTTTATGATCCAGGGCCCGCTCACTTTCTGTTTTCACCTGCTAACCCTGCCCCACAAACTCATATGTACAGAGACACACCCTAGATTCCAGCCAGTCCTCACTCTTTCCACTTCTGGGTCTGTGAACATCGCACAGGTAAGCACTTCTCTGCCTTTGGAAAAAAAGTGTTTATTTTCCCAGATTCAGTTCAATTATCATCTCTGATGTGTGGCCTTCTCAGACACCCAGAAATTAGTTAGTAGCTCCTTCTCTGAGTTTTCTTGAAACATGGTCCTTCTTATTAAGCACCCATTGGCATTGTGTCTTCTTGTTTATAGATGTCTCTCTTCACTGGACTGGGAGGCCTTTGAAGGCAAGTCCTTCAGTAGAATACCTACTCAACAAATATTCTTTGAATAAATAAAATGTCAAAGACAAACATGAAGTAATAAATAACCACTTTTGTTCCCTGATCCTCGGTGTTTTCATCCATAAATAAGTATCTGATCCAGGTACCTTACAACTCTACCAGCCTCAGATACTATATATATCCTTCCAATATACAGCTCACACTCCAGCCCACTCATTAGTAGGAGATATTGCTGAGTTATTTCTCCCAAGGATGGAGTTGGATGGTGGGTTCACCCACACTGCAAAATGGCTGATCTCAATAGTTCTGATGAACTATTAACAGAACTGCTGGAAGACAGTGTTCTACATAAGGGTCCAGAAACCCAGGACCCTTGCCACATCAGGCCAGGACTCTGGCCATGTCCCAGCACAGTCATGGATATTGCCACCCACATTGGTACTTATTGTGAGCACTCTCAGGCATTGTCACAGTCCTCTAGCAGGCACAGAGGGTGACACATCTGTGCAAAGGAAGCCACCCACACAATCTCACCTCCCCCATGTCACTGTCTCCATGATCCCCGTACCTCCCAGTACCACCCACGCACTCACACACCCACAGAGTGTTGAGTCGTCTGTCTGCAAATCTGGAGATTTATGCAGCAAACCACAGCATCTTTGAGCAGGGGAGGCAGGTGCCCCTCTGACCTCCATCATCATCCTGCCCCTCGCTGAACAGCTCCTGCCAGTATACTGGCATGAGCAGACCTGAATTCATCTTCCAGTTCTCTCTGGTAAATTTATTTGATCTCCCTGAGCCTCAGTTTTTTCATCTACTAAATGGGACTAGTGGCCCTGCTTACCTTTCTTACATGGGGATTACCAAGATGTAATGAGCTAATAATGGACATGAATGTGCCTCATAAACACAGACACAAGGCAAACATGTAGGATTCATAGTTGGGATAATTGGCAGACACCAGATTCTGTCTCTAAGGAAAAAAGAATATATTTTCAAATATGTTTTTATTCAAATCCATATATGTATTGAGTGCATACTATGGGCCAGACATAGTGCAAGAGATTGTCATCAACCTTAAGCAAAACTATTGTGTAGCTAAATTCACCTTCTGTGGGACCTAGGGCAAATCACAGAGCCCCCTGCACATATTTTCTCATCTATAGAATGAAAGGGATGGACTTGACGATTCGTGGATTCCTTACAGCTTTAAAATGCTGGTGTTATGTATCGAATACATAACACTGTAACTTAATAGTAATATGTCTGAAGTCAAATGTTTCATGTTTGAAGTTCTAATATATATGCATATTCATGAATTTTACATAGTACATGGGAATAGAAACAATATTTGCATATGTGCAGACATGTGTATGTGTGTGTCTGCATGTTTAGGAAAAAAAATACTTGCCCAGGAGCCAAGAATAAAGGGAAAGGGGAAAAAAAAAGAAAGCATGAGTTTTAGAATAAGACATGCATTCATAGATTCAAATCCTGACTATGACTTAATAGTTTTGGTTGTTTTTTTTTTTACTGGGACAAGTTTTGAATTCACTGAAGCCTTAATTTCCCCATATTAAAAATGGAAATAATAAAAACTCTCTCCTATGTCTGTTGTGAAAATTAAATGAAACTTTGCCCATAAAATATTGAAATCTCTAGCACAGAGAAGGCTCAATAGATGTCACTGCCTCTGTTCTGTGTTCTAATTGTCCCACTCACCTGCAGTGGAACCTAAGGCAAATCACGGAGTCCCCTGCACACATTCTCTCATCTACAGAATGAAAGGGATGGACTTGACGATTCGTGGATTCCTTCCAGCTTCAAAATGCTGGTGTTATGTATCGAATATCTGTGTTATGCATGTACGTGGATTTAAATAATGAGTGCAGCCACGGGGAAGCCCCTTTAGCCTGGTGTTTGTTCCATTTCCAAAGCGTTTCCTTTCCCTGAATGCGCCATTTGCTGGCTCTCATATTTTCAATACAGGGCCTATTGATGGCTATGAAAAGGATTGTCCGGTGCAGCTGCGGGGCCACTTAAGCCCTCTGCGCAAGCGCTCTCAAGCCCACTCTGTCTCTGAGCACTGTGTTTTCAGTGCCTGTGGTGGCAGCGATGTCTGGAATCCTCAACACCTGCACGTCAGCTTCCTGGGCATTTCCACTCCCCTCCCCAGTCCTCCACCCTCATCTCCCACTTGCATCTGAAATGCAGCTGCTGGGGCCCTCCAGGGGGGAGCCAAATGGACAGGACAGCTCCTTGTTTGGCCTCCCTCCCCTGAGTCCAGGCCAATGTGAAGCGCCTCTGTGCGAGCTCTTTTGTTGCCTCGTCATTATGTTTAAATGAGCCTCATCTGCAGGAGAATTTATTTAAAATAAAATAAAATAAAACCACCACAAAAGACAAAGCAGATGACATCTGTTCTTTTGATGAAAGTTTTTTTCTGTCCCGAATTAGACTAAAAAAGAAGAATAAAAGAAAGAAAAAAGTGGGGGTCTGGGCCTCATTTGTACCATTTCTCCTTCCCCACCCCCACCCCCCAAAAAAATTAGTGTATGCTGGGGGCAAAGGAGTGGGGGAATGGATGGTAAGAAGAGGAGAGAAAAGGAAAAAATAAAAGAAACCCTTCCCACTTCTCCAGAAGTTTTGCCATCACCCCAACACCAGGAATATACAGACACCATTACTTCAAGTGCCACTTATTTGAAAAGAATGGTCAAATCTTTATTCTCTGTTTTTATTTCACTGGCAAAATACAGAGGTGGACAACAGTAGGTGTACAGTTATTTGTATGGAAAATAATACAATAATTAATAAATAATAATACAAGAATAAACTGTTTCATGTGCTCACAACTGTAAGTTTACTTTTGCTTAGCTCTGTATTTAACTCTCTAGCAGTTATCCCAGCTTCTCCAGTAATCTCTGTTCATCCAATGCTGCAGGTATGTCTGATGCAGATGGTACCCAGAATGTAATTTGAGAAACAATGATCTACATGCAAATAACCCCAAATCTTGATCTCTGTCTTAGCTCTTGTCTACAAACTAAATCTCCCAATCTAGCTCACACATGAAACTGAACCCTTCTTTGCCAATACCTGCCACTTGCTCTGAATTACCTTTGCACTGAACCTCACCCAGAGCTGAATTCCTGGATAGCATTTTTGATACCTCCTCTCTCCTTGAGCTCCCCATATCCAACCCATTGTCAAGTTCATCTCTTGGTCCTTCCTTGTCTCTCCTTTTCCCATCATCATTGCCTGAGTCCAGGCCACCTTCAGCTCTTGCTTGACATGTGTCTACAAATTCCCCACCTTCCTGCCAGTATTGCTGGTTATGATCACTCTTAGAGCAAAGCACATTCTGGACTTCCCAGTATGTTCATGAGCTGGATCCTGCCTCCTTCTCTCACTAATCCCCACCTCTTACCCTCTACTCCATCCCATCCAAACTTCCTTCAGTCCTCTACCTTGCTTAATGCTCCTTCCCCTGGGGCCTTTGCATATACTGGTTTCTCTACATGGAACACTTCTGACTCTCTGTATGTGGATTTCCTCTACTCAGCTTCAGATCTCAATTTAAGTGTCACTCCTCCAGGAAGCCTTCCCTGACCACACCTCTCCTACTCTCACAACCCCACCACCAAAACTAGGCTAAATGCACCTGCTATGTATTCTCAGGACACCATGTGCTACCTCTCTGAGAGCACTTGCTCAATTTATTGATATTACTTATTTAATGTTCTGTCAACTCTGTTGAAAGTTAACAGCAATAGACTGGGCATTTCTCTTATTTGCTCTAATATGAACATAACATGAGTCTTTTAACTGATAAACCTTAATGCTCCTGTTCCTTTGCTGAAAAAACCACCTTTAGCAAGAGGCAAGGTGTGTGTGTGTGTGTGTGTGTGTGTGTGTGTGTGTGTGTTCTTGAAATGGAATTCTTCCTCTGAAATTTCAGGTGTATTTTGGAAAAGCACCATAAATCCAGACTAGAAAAGTTGTCTAGAGCTTTAATTTTATTTCTAGGCCGGAATCCTGCACAAACTTTGGTTCACGTTCTAAAGATAAAATTCCTCCATGTACAAAATCAACCTGATAAAGAGAGCTCCTTACCTTCCTCTTAAAGTCCCTGAGACCATTTCCACCTGAACTCTCCCCCCTTTATCTTCTTCATAATCCCTGATGTTTGCCAGGCTCCTTGGACAACACAGGAGTTGGTGGTATGGGGAGCCAGGGCAAGATAGGGAGACAGCTGGCCTTCATTGTTGACCAAGCACCAGGCACTCTTCAATGTCTTACACAATTTCTTCTAATAACTCTGTGAGGTAGATGCCATTTTCCTTCATTTACCTGGCACAGACAGGAAAAGTGACTGGTAGTGGGCACACTACTGTAAATGGAATAGCTGGCACATGAATTTAGATCTTCCAACTCAAATTGGCCAACTCTTTGATTATAAGTTTGCACCTTTCAAGGAGTAGAAATCCCAGAAGATGAGTCTGACAGAAATATGGAAGCTCTCTCCTAGCCTGAGAACCTTAGCAGAATTATGCAGAGCAGACACAGGGAATAAAAGACAGCAGAGCCAAAAACCAGTTCTATTAGAAGGCACATGGCATGGGAGAGAAACAGCTGGAAACCCCTTCTAAACGTTGCCAGCCTAGTTGTGTCTTCCAGATGGGCATCATATTGGCCAAGGTAGATCCTTGATTTTCTGTAAGCATCTTTCCAAGTTGCCCATTTACTTGGCTATGTTCACTGGATTGGTAGTTATTAATGAGTGGGGGAGATTGAATTCCACATAGTTGAATTTTAGAAGCTGAAATCTAACACAAATACAGAGCTGTGTTGGAAAATTCAATGTGAGGTTTATGTTCCTAACTAATTAATTTTCTACACTCAACCCACTTTCCCACTTTCTTAACAACCAGGTGAACAAACTGTAATGCTATTGTCCTACCATCCTGGGCTGTAGGAATCCCATGGTTTCTGGAGTGGCCAAAAGAGAACAGGAAGAAGTGAACGTGATAAATTAATGATCAGTTGACATTTATTGAGCATAGAGTATCAGACATTGTAAAAATGCTGTTACATATGCAATTTAATTTAGTTTTAAATGCCCTGAAAGGTTGATATTTTAAAACCACATTTTATAGATAAATTAAAGTTCAGAACTATTCACTGGAGCTCCTGAAGATATGTAGTTCCTTTTGATTCCTTTTATTCTTACCTTCTCTTAAGTTCCTGTTCCACCCCTGGAGGAAATTTGGGGGCTAGAAGGAAATCAGAGCCATAGGTTCTGCGGGGACACACTGGAGACAATCCAGGATCTGGCATCTCAGGACCAGGAAGGATGAAGGGAGAGGGAGGCCAAAGCAGAGGGGCTGGACATAGAGCTTCCTGAGAAAAGATTCGGGGAACAGTGGCATTTTGCACTTACTGTCTTCAACAGCTTTTGAACATCTTTTAAAGGTCTCTGAGGTTATTCAGAAAACAAGAAACTCCTATAGAAAGTATGAGTGGTAAAAAACAGAACAACAACAACAAAGAAAGGGCAAGTGGTGAGAAGTAAGAAGTGAGTCTTGAACTGTTGACTTAACTTGTTGCCTCTGATTTACCTGGCTTGTTAAAGGCAGAGACAGTGACCAAAGAAGATGAGGCAATGGTGTGGCTACTCTTGTGTGGTATGGGTTGAAAAATCAGGGCTGTATCTAATCCCTACTACATGAGCCAAAGGAAAAAAACAAAAATTAAAACACCCGGTTTCACATTCCTTCCATGTCCAACCAGTATCCTCACATCTGAAAGTTCAGTGTAAAACAATTATAAAAATGAATATAGATGTCTATTGCCATTTTGTGGTTAAAGAATTTTAAGTATTAAGAAAGGTAATAGGTTATCCACTCTTTCAATGATTATTAATTAGGCTCCATTATATGCCAAGTACTAGGTATAGTGGCAAACAAAGCAGATGTAAAGCTATGGGCTAATGAGTAAACGGACATCAAATAAAATTATGTACAGAAAAATATAAAATTACAACTTGTGATACAACAATGAGAGGCAAATCATAGGGAAGTATGAGGAAACATAGCAGAAGAAGTGGCATAATTTATATCAGTGGGTCAGGGAAGTCCTGTCTAAAAGAGGTGATATTATGCTGTCTGCCAGGAAAGAAGTAGAGGGGCAAGCAGGCAGCAGGAACAACCTGTGTAAAGGCCCCGAGGCTGGAAAGCAAGCAGCCAATGTAGCAAGGAGGGAAGGGTAAAAGAGAAGTCCAGAGGCCCAGGCAGGGAGCATTATTATGTAGGGTCTTCTAAACCATGGCAAGAACTTTGAGCTTTATTCTAAGTGCTAAGTACAATGGGAACTCACTGAAGGGTTTTAAACAGGGAAGACATGTGTTCTGATTAACTTTTTAAAAAATTACCCCACTCATTATGAAAAATGGATTGAATAAGTTTAAAAACTATTGCTGAAGTCCCTATAGAAGTTGATTAATAGAGTCCAGAAAAACTTAAGTCCTAATCTTTGACTCAAACCACAAATACTTTTTTTAAAAACCATTATTTCTGATTTGTAATCTAAAAATGCATGTCCTTTTATTAAGCAAAATCATACTTTTAAATTTTTCTTATCCACTAAGATGCCCTACAGTCCTAGGGGTTTGCTTCAGGGAAATGCAAAGTCTAGCTAGTTTCCCTGACCACCTTCTTCTACTTTCCAGGTTTTCTGAGAATAGTAGTTGAGAAAGGTAGTCATAATTGAGGAATAAATATATAGGTCATCTGCATCCCATTCTCCTACTCAGCCTCAACCTCATTACACAGCAGCAGCAACAAATGTCAGTGGCAGGAAGTGCACAACAAGAAGAATTAACCACATTTTTTTTTTCATCCAAACTTGCACACACACTGTCACACACACATACAGTTGGTTTGAAGTGGGTTAAGGGGAGCTCAGCCTCAACCTCATTACACAGCAGCAGCAACAAATGTCAGTGGCAGGAAGTGCACAACAAGAAGAATTAACCACATTTTTTTTTTTCATCCAAACTTGCACACACACTGTCACACACACATACAGTTGGTTTGAAGTGGGTTAAGGGGAGGTAGCCAGCCTTCTCACATTTCTAACCAATAGAATCTCATGGCAGTTATCAAAACAACAGGCTCTCAGGCAGTTGACCTTTTGTGTTGGAGGGTTTTGTGGGGAGAGGAGAGAGAAAGGAGACAGAAAACTTGGGCTTTGCATCATTTATCATTCTAATAGTTGCACACTGAATCCATTTTATGTTATAGACACATTAATTTGATTAAGATACAATCCATGGGCCATTCAGGCATATAAAGTACTCTTGCTTAATTGCAAAATTAACAATGAAATAAGATAAATCATTACTAAACTGATGTTATTCTGGAACTCATGGATTTCCAACCCCCGGTCAATTCATTTTTTCCATCTAAAGTTGTTTTTGACACTTAGAAGGAAAGCTCTGGGCTAAGGCAGCAATAGGTGGGACACCAGCATTCCACTCTCAAGGCATTAGTTATGGGAGGTCATGCTCACTCAGAATAGGAACTGCTGGTAAACCCATCTCAAAAGGGGTTCCAAGAGTCCCTCAGCCTCAGAAGCATTTATGATTAGACTAGAGGCCCAGTGCACAAAATTCATGCAGGGGGTGTCCCCTCAGCCCAGCCTGCACTCTCTTCAATCTGGGACCCCTCGGGGGATGTCCAACTGCTGGTTTAGGCCCAATCCTAGTGATCGGGCCTAAACCAGAAGTCAGACATCTCTCTCACAATCTGGGACTGCTGACTCCTAACTGTTCACCTGCCTGTCTGCCTGATTGCCCCTAACTTTCCCCCCTGCCAGCCTGGTCACCCCTAACTGCCCTCCCGTTGGCCTAGTCACCCTTTACTGCCCCCCCACCAGCCTGGTCACCCCTTACTGCCCCCCACCAGCCTGGTCG
>NW_005368456.1:926763-932284 GCF_000412655.1 Myotis brandtii | reverse complement strand
GCCAGCCTGGTCACCCCCAACTGCCCCCCTGCCGGCCTGGATGCCCCACGCAGCCTGCTTGTTCAGTCATTTGGTCATCCCTCACTAACCCCCCTGCTGGCCTGGTCACCCTAAGCAGCCTGCTGTTCAGTTGTTTGGTTGTCCCTCACTAACCCCCCTGCTAACCTGGTCATCCCACGCAGCCTGCTGTTTGGTCGTTACTGTTACTGTGACGGCGTCCTGGACAATTTGTATATTCCTCTATTATTAGTATAGATACACAAAACTGGGGGAAGTTATCCATAGTCCACTTGGAAATCTGAAGGATGGGATCCTGGTTTCCATTTTCACTACATTACTCTTTTCCTGTCACCTTGTTTCTTTTTAGGACTAGCCTAATTTTCAGCCCCTTTACAACTGCTATATTCCAGGCACTGCGTTAACTGATAAATATATAAAACCAAAGACCTTATTCTAGATTTCAACAAGCTTTCTGTCTAGTTGGTCACCAAGTTCTCTTTCCTCTGTGATTTCATGAGAAACACTTGGCTATGACATAGTGCCCACTAGCGTGCTGTAGCAAAGGTCTGCAAGGCACCACGGAGATATAGAAAAAGAAGTTAATTGGAGAATGTGTGTAGAGTATGTATGATTTGAATTGGCCTTAAACAAAATTAGGAGGACTTGGTTATTGGGAGAAGGGAGGAAAGGGCATTCCCAGCAGAAGGAACAGAATGAATCAAGGCAGGGAGGAAGGGGTGCACTTGAGGTATGTGGTCCTTACCTTGGTGTGGCAAGCAACAGCCAGGTATTATTGTTTTTTCATCTTGAGAGAAAGCATTAGTGGCTAAATTCAAAATCTGGGAGAGCTTGGGCACTTATCCTATATAGTATAGAGGAAGGAATTCTAAACTGGAATTCAGGAGACCCATTATTCCCTGTGTCTAAGACACTAATGTCACCATGAGCTGGTAACATCACCTGCATTTGCCTACGTTCCCTCACCTGCAAAATGGGAATAAAGATCCCTTTCCCATTTAACTTATAGTGGGGTTTTGAATGTAAGTGGGAAACTACATGTGAAGGTTTAACTTCAAAGTTTACAACCTTTTTTTATAAGAGTGTAAAGCACTGATAGCAAATTGAAAAAGTTAACATAATTTTAAGTGGGCAATATCATGACATATTCAGAGCCCAGCAAGCCGTTCAGTGGCTGACATGTAGGGAGAATGACTAAGACTAGCTTGGAGAGATCCCTCGAATGTGTGTAAATTTTGTATTTCATTCAATTTAAAAACATGGGTTCATCCATTATTTTATTCACTTAACAGATAAATAAAACTGGCTCATAAAGAACATTCCAAGTAAAAGGTAGAACCAAACATCTAAACTACTTATTCTGTGCCCTGGCAGATGTCCCCATCACTCTACTAGCAGGTTTACTGTCTGAGAATTTCTGAAGGTCATTGGTCAAATGAAGAACAGGTATGATTTGATTCAGGAAACAAGAGTTTGAAATAGCTTCTATGATCTCTTTCAGCCCTACTGCTTCTTAACTATCCTGTACCTGGTGCAACACCAGATCCCAGCACTTAGAACCCCTTCTCAGTTCCAAGATGCTAGAGTCTGGACAATCCTGTGTGTGGCTCAAAGAGAGTGGTGTTTATTGACAGTAAACATATACTACACATTCCCTAGAGACTTTGTGAGATAAGACAGGGACTTTTCTAAAGGAGTTTTCCACTGGAACTCCAAGGAATTTTGAGAAAAATCAAGAAGCAAGAGAAGCAAACCCATCAGAATGTTGAAGGGAAGATTTAACGGTGTGTGTGACACGTAGGATCACAGGACAGTGAAAAGAAGAAAATACAGAAGCAGTTTACTTCCCACTGCACCTTTCTTCTGAAGGGCTTAAACCATTTTAGACATATATGTCTATGCTCATCATTGGCAAGTTACTTTTTCTTCCAGAACTGCATAACTTCCCTTTCCCTCATTTTTAAGAGACGTTGAGGTGATCAAGTGAAAAGCCCTTTGAAAACTGCCATGTCTACAGTGATCATTGCTTAGGGACAGAACTGAAGCAGGCCTTGACATCTGTTCCATTCATCCCAGACAGCAATTTCATCTCTGTGTTCTCCTGCTGCTAAATGGAGAAGAAAAGACGGGTCCATACTGCAATTTCAGAGACCCGGTGGAGAGGCATCCACTCTGCTGTGTATGTTTGAGCAAATTAATTTATGTTTCTGGCTTTGGATTTATTTTTTCATCATTATCCCCAGAAGGTAGACCATGACCTCTAACATCCCTTCCAGTTCTGTGCTTTGCAAAACTAGGATTCCTTTGCTTGTGCTTAATGAACTAAGCCAGAACCAAGAACCATGAAGAAAAAGATCACAGCTGGAGCCTCTGCTTCTTCAGTTCTAGAATGAGGGGAGTAATCAACTTGGAAGGTGGCTAGAAAGATTAGATATAATATATGCAAAGCTATTAGCGCAGTGCCTGGCATCCAGGAGGCCCCGTACATGGAGGGTTTTAATTCAAAACCTGAAGCTTTCCAGTTGAAAGCCTCTGCCAGCCCGCTCTTTTGTCTCCGCAGTCCCAGGCGTTTTTGTGGCTTGAGCAGGTGGCCCCGGGCTAACTGCGGGGCACTGTGCACTCTAAGTCTGAGCACTAGAACAATGTTTCAGACTCTTCTGTTTCATCCACAGGCCATAAGGAAAGTGTGAAATTTTCTGTTTCCTCTGGCTGGACCCCTGTGCCCAGGTCACTCCAGGTGTCTGTGAAAGAGCCCAAGGGAGGACTTTATGAAGACCAACCATTTGCCTACTGTCTCCACATCCTGTGGCAACAGGAGGAGGCTGTGCAGGGGCCTGGGAGCCTGAAGCAGGGGGCATGATGTTCTTGTGTGTCTACTTTACCAAGTTACAATCCTGCCATGGTGATCAGCACCTGAGAAGGTTAGGTCTTTATTACCACAGCAATGTTGTTTATAGCACATGTGGACTGGAAGCCATAGATATATGTCTCACGCCCTTAGAGTCCCTGCCCCATGCAGAACCTGGAAAAAAATCAGAAAATTCCACTTGCTTTTTTTCTATTTAATGAGGTCGAACATTCTTAAGGAATGAAAAGCACAGCTCCAGCCTAGTTTTTAATTAGCCTCGGGAACCCTTGTTTCAAACTAGCCTCATTCCCAAAGCTATTCTCTCTCTGCTCTGAATGAGATAGAAATTCAATTGCATTCTCGCCTTGTCAAGTCATAATAAGATATCCTCCCCCCGCCCCCAAGAGCAAGGCAGACACTGCACTTTTTGACCCCAGAAGGACATTAGAACCTAAAAAGAGCAGTTGAACAAACTCTAGTTGGAATATGAACTCAGTGTTGTTTTTCCGTAACCCACCATGTGAACTTGAGCCAGTTTCTCCACGTGTACAGTGGAAAAAAGAAGGACTTTAGAGCCAAACAGACCCAGGGTGAAATCCTGCCTTCTGGTTCCAGTGGCTATGCAAGTTAACTGAACACTCACATCTCCTGTCCCCTCATCTGAGATACAGATACTGTAGAATACAGTAGGATGACTGGAGGGACAGAATGGGTCACTTTGAGTAAAGCATACTGCCCCGAACGTCTCCAGCATTCAATCAGCATTGTGCTTCCTCTTCCCTCTCATGTGTGCAGCAGAGTTCATTACCCCCACGTTGCCTGTCTCACTAGGTTGAAATCATGACCCAAAGGGATTATCTGTATTTAGAGGCTAGGAGTCTGGGTTTGATAGCTGGAGCTCAAGGTTCAAATCCCAGTCCTGCTCCCTCCTGCCTGTGCCTCCTTGGGCAAATTCCAGAGCCTTGCAGCTTCCTCAGATTGAAAGAGCTATCAGTAGCTCTGCCCTAGGATTACTGTAAGGACTAAATGAGATAGTGTACAAAAAGCCTTTGCCTAGAGTCTGACACCTGGTAAGTACGCAATAAATATTACATGATAACAGCGGCAACGGCATCTGAGAGTGCTCTGTAAAATTTAAAAATCCTCTAAGATGTCCATCTCAAATCCTTTTGGGAAAGAATGTGCCAATGTTACCCATGCTTATGTAAATATAAGTGGTTATTATTTATGTAGGAGAACATTACTGGGTATTATGCAGGAACAGGGAGAGAACACTGTAGAGAAAGAAAAAATATTTATGATGGGCTTCAGAGGGAAAAGAGGAGAAAATGATTTCTCATCCAGCACCGTAGAAGTGGCCCCATATATTAGCTCAGAGCTGCCTGAGTGCAAAGATTACATCAATAGATTCTACTCTGAGGAAGGCATACAAGGAAAGGAATGAAAAAGTGGGGAAGGAACCTCATCCTATTGCCTCTAAAATTAACCCTGAGGCTGTATTTATTCAACAGAATCTTACTAAACACCCACTCCCTGGGAGACACAGGGACACAGAAGGCCTGGCTCTACCCTTACACTAAGTACATAAATAACTAATTAAAGGTAGAAAGTGAAATGGCATGAATCATCATCAGTATAAGTCATTTTTGTGGGTTCCCCTTACTTAGTATACTATCCTTTTTCTCAAAAAGAATTTTGGACTATTTATCAAATAAAAGAATGTACACTAAGGTATAAAAAGAGAACCATAAATTTACACTTAAGCAAAGAAATGGCAAGAGCTAATATAATCGTTGGGTTAAGCATCAGATTCATCTCAGAGTTTCCTGGAAGTCTTGGCAAAATGAGAAACACATTACTATAATTTAATATTTCTTAAATGTCGACATCCTCCTAAGCCATATACAGAAACCTACCCAAGGGCTGATTCCGTAATCTTGCATTTTCTATTCAATTGACAAATGTGAAAGGCATGTATGTCTGGGAAATTTTGAGACATTCAGGTAGATACTAACCATTATCAACATTTAAGACCATTATTTTGAAAAAAATAATCTGTATAGATTATTACATTTATTTTGTTGTTTTTTCTTTCTGTTGGGACAGGTTTTGTTTTTTGTTTTTTGTGTTGTTACTGTGGGTTTTTGTTTTGTTTTGTTTGTTTTTTGCTAGAAGCTATGTAGAATGCAAGCTGTTTCTCTTCTTATACATATAAGAAAAAAATGTACATTAAAACACGGAGCATGTATCTGTCCAATTTTCCCAACACCATTTATTGAAGACACTGTCTTGACTCTATTGTATGTTCTTGCCTCCTTTGTCAAATATTAATGGAGCATATTGGTTCGGGTCGATTTCTGGATTGTCTATTCTATTCCATTGATCTATATGTCTGTTTTTGTGCCAGTACCAGGCAGTTTTGAGAACAGTGGCTTTGTAATACAGCTTGATATCTGGTATTGAGATGCCACCTACTTTGTTCTTTTTCAGGATCGCTGCAGCTATTCAGGGTCTTTTTTTATTCCAGATGAATTTTTGGAGAGTTTGTTCTAGGTCTGTGAAATATGCTGTTGGTATTTTAATGGGAAGTGCGTTGAATTTATAGATTGCTTTGGGTAGTATGGACATTTTAATGATGTTGATTCTACCAATCCA
>NW_005368456.1:919414-925612 GCF_000412655.1 Myotis brandtii | reverse complement strand
GTCAATGAAAGAAAAATACCACATGATCTCACTCATTTATGGATAATAAAGACCATTATAAACTGATGAAAAAAATAGATACAGAGGCAGAGCAGCATCAAACAGACTGTCAAACTACAGCGGGAAGGCTGGGAAGGGTTGGGGGGCGGGAAGGGGGGGTAAGAGATCAACCGAAGGACTTGTATGCATGCATATAAGCATAACCAATGGACATAAGACACTGAGGGGTAGGGGAGGCCGGGGGAATGTCAAGGGGGGCGGAAAGAAGAAGACATATGTAATACTCTTTGTAATACTTTAAGCAATAAAAAAAAGAAAAGAAAAAAACACGGAGCAATCTCCCAGTGGATAGAGCGTCAGCCTGTGTACTGAAGGTCTCCCAGGTTCGATTCCAGTCAAGGGCATATGTCCCGGTTGTGGGCTCGATCCCCAGAGGGTGCGTGCAGAAGGCAGCAGATCAATGATTCTCATCATTGATGTTTCTATCTCTCTCTCCCTCTCTCTTCCTCATCTGAAATCAATAAAAAATATATTTAAAGAAATAAAAAACACTGAGCAATCTCTGTGTTATGATACTAGACCTGCTGATTTTATTTTCAGAGCTTAATTGCTGTTGTTCTCAAGTCATCCCCACTTAGACAGGTAGGCAGGAGGGAGTAGAATTAGCCAATTGAACACAAAAATCAAAGACACTTGCTTGCAAGGGCACCTACTTCTGAGAATTACCTTGAATTTTGTATGCCACTGACTAAGAAAGGAAGGAAGGAAGTGACATCTTTAAGATCCTGGGCTTGGGCTGCGGTGAAGGGGACCAGCTGTTATTCTTTTACCAGCTAATTTCTGGCCTGTTGTGATGTCTTTTATGAATCTGGAGAACTTGAACTTTAAAACCTATTTTAAAAGGCCATGTTTTGTCTTCTTTTTTCAATGTTATCCTTAAAAGGTTGATTAATGAGGAAGAATTAAAACAAAACATTACACACACACACACACAAACAAGCAACAAAGAAGTGAAAGAGGTGCTGAACAGAGAGAAATAAAAAGAATGTCTGGAGGACAAGGAGGGAACACAGAGAGTCAAAGGCGATGGAATCTGACCACTTGTCTGTATAGAGCCCGTCCAGCCTTCAGCCAGTTGAGAGAGAGCCCTTGTCAGGGTCAGGGTTGTCAGAGAGTCCGCTTACACGTGCCGGCCAATACCACCCACATCTGTTTGATTTGGCACTGTGCAGTGACCAGCTGCTGGCACAGAATCAGGAGGGGCAGGTGGGTGTGCTGGGGAAGGGGGAAGTAAGGGGAGAGGGGATTATACACAGTTGTTCCAGTAAGAGGACAGGAGAGGAGGCCGGGAGGAATGAGGCTGTGAGAGGCCCTGGGCAGGCAGGGGCAGGAAGCCCACAGCTGTGGTGGTGGCCACTGGCAGTAATCACCCCGAGCAGCAGGTGCCGGCCCTGAGTCAGAGAGCAGAGGCCCTAGGATGCGGCTTTGGCAGAAATTCAGGCACTGTGCCAGATTTGGTCAGAGTGTCAGGAGTGCTTTGTCACGCTCCCCTTTGAGCCACCCACTATCTCACTGATAGTGAACCTTTCCAGACCTCCAAACTAGTCGCCATGTTGCCTCCCTCTTTTTCCTACCAGATTAAACCTTTTGTTTCCTACCTCAAACAATGTGGGATGTTTTGATTTTTTTTTCTTTCTAACTCAGCTCACAAAGACTTGCTTTCTCTGAGGTGTTAAAATCCTTTTAACTATCTAGAGAGAAAGCTGGGAAGAATACTAGTAAGCCTTCCCGCTGAGCAGAAGCCCCAGAGGTGTAAGCGGTGTTCCTGAAGTCATCTGGCTCAGCCAGTGGAGGAACAATTGGGGCAAAGGCTGACTTTTCCACCTCAGCACCATTTGCTCTGCCAACATTTACTCTGATCCAAAATGTTAATCCTCTGCCAAGAGGTTGAATTGGTGATTGGTATACGCACCAGGAGAGAACCAGATTATGTTGTAATCTGTGTGAAATCTTACACAAGCATCAGATCTTTGTTCACCATTGATTCAACACCATGTCCCAGAACCATGCTGGTTTCCTATACGCCGCTCACCAGTGTGGGCAATACCTTCCTAAATCCACTCCAGTGTCCATTACCTGAAGGGAAACCAGGTAACTTCTATAGGTTTGAACATCTCACACATTTATCCCCTTTTTTGCTTCTGAAAAAATCACTGCTGTTATCACATATGACAAATAGACAGGACACCACAATGCAGTTGAGATTGATCACTGGGTCTGTTCACTGGAGCAGCAAGATCTGTTTATTTTTAGGACATTCTCAGTACTAGAGGGTCAAAATAACATGATGTGGAATTACCAATATTCAACCTACAAGGCCTAAAAGGAAAACAATTTTATATGGTTTGCTCTAATAACGGAAGTTTCAGCTCTGAAGAGTGTCTGAGGTTCAAATCTTGCTTCTGACACTTATTAGAAGGGTGACCTATCTTCTCCATGACTTAAAATGAGAATAATAATAGAATATACCTTATAAGATGGTTCTAGCAAGTTAGCTTCCGTAGACTGTGTTACAATTTTGAAGTACTGTAGATGGCATATTGATATAAACCAGATGTCCACAGTCACCCTCCATAGGGTCCTTCCTCAGAAGCCCAGATAAGGACTTGGTGCTTGATACCCTCATTGGCTGACATGCAGAGAATTCCCAATTTAATGTTCAGCTCCACTCCAGGGATGAAGGCTTTTGCTGTGTCCCACTATCAAATCTATCCCTTTCTGACCCTTTCTGACCTTGCACACTAAGTCCAGTGACTCATCTTGTCCCTGGTACTGAATTTCTGGTTTCATAATCTAATATTGCCCTTATTTCTACAAAGCTGTCAGCCCTCTCAGGAATCAGAGTTAGCCACCAGCAGCCATATAACCTGTCGGGCTTGCTCCCAGCCTCCCTCCTGTTGGATGGTATAAAAGAAATAGACCTGAGATTTGAATTCTCAATCCACCACTTCTTACATGGCCAACATTTTCTCTCTCTGTGCCCCAATTTCCTCATCTGTAAAATAGGGATAAAAAGACCCTGACAGAGGTACTGTGAGAGTGAGTGACAATGCAGACAGAGTTTGTCACATACTATTGCTCAGTGAACAATAGCTCTTTTTCTTTGGGTAATTATTTATTATGGCTGGCTTGATGCTGACTACCACCTGGCCTGTCACCTCCTGCTTGTCTTCATGCATTGCTGTCACTGCCTACACTGACACCCGCCTAATGGCCTCATCTGGTCTGCGAATGCCAATTCCTCCTGCTCCTCTGGGGAAGCTCTGCTATGTCTGTTCTGACTGCTGGCTGGGGGAATGCTGGACTAACTCCTACCATCTCATACAAGCTGGTCCTTGGCATATCTTCCCACCTCCACACTCAGAGACCATCATGTTGGTAGCTTTAAATCAGCCACAGCCGGACGTTTACACCATAGAAATCAGCAAACCCTACGGTAGGGCTCCTTCCCCTGGAACGTTGTTTGTTAAACATTTACAGGCACATCAGTGCGGACCTTTCATTCTTTCTGAACCTTCTCTGTGCCTGATCATCTGACCCAAACACTCAAGTGAAGCCCTTTAAAGAGAAGACCTCAGAATGTTTTCATGTATACAGATTGGCCTTGCATTTCAGTGAAAATGCAACTAAATCCACACCAAAGTCTACAGAACAACTCTCAGCTCAGGAATGGAAACATGACACCAGGGAAAAAAAAATACATCTAATGAATATACATTAACCTCAAGATTAACCCCATCACTAATGAGGTCTGCTCAGCCCAGCCAAAACCTTTTCTTACTGCTGGGCTCTCCTGGTGATGTAGGCTCCAGGGGTCCAGGCATTCACCTGAGCTCTCTGATGGAAATCTGAGGATCTACATGACTATGCCCTTCACACCACTCCGGCTTCTGTCTTGGAAATACTGTGATCCAGTAGCAAAGAGGGTATGGAAGAAGATGACTCCTTTACAGGAGAAAAAGGAATCCCTGCCTTTCCTTATTTTCTGTGAAGGCTCTAAACCACACAAGGTTGCTGAGGGGTAAGCAATTTGAATCCTGTTCCAATGTGTCTACATCAGAGGCCTGAGCAAGTGGCCTGCCCCTCAATGGTGTTAAATTCAGATTTGCTGTACCAAGGACCACATTTGAAGTGTGTAATGTTGACTTAGGGCCACACTTAGCTTTACATCCCCTGGAAAAAAGACTCATCAAGTAAATGAACAGGTGGGTGAGACTGTGTGTGGTGGGGTGGAGGGAGGAATATTTTTCCTTATGAGGAAATGTGTTCCCATGGATTTTAGAAGGCAGATCACCACCTGCTATGAGGGAATCCTGTCTATTGTGGTGCCTATCATGGGTCCCTTTTAGCAGTTCTTTATTCTTGCCTGTATTTGAAAGGACTCCCATAGCCCAGATGGAAATACCCCATTCTTCTGCCTGCTAAACCTTAAATCCTCTTTCCTCTCCACAGGATCCATTAAGTCTACGCATTTCCCCCTCTTCACAATTCCAGACTACGTACAGAATGTAAAGCATTTCTCACTACCCCACTTCCTCCCATATACCCACCCCTTGACTTGCCATCTCTAAAACAGTCAGACAGGCCACAGGTTTTCATTTTTACACCTTTAGTGATAGTCTTCACAGAGACATGAAGAGTGACAAATGCAGGGAGGGGGCTGAAGTTCCAGAATTCTCCTCTACATTCTCCTTACCCAGGTCTTTGACCCACACTAAAATGTGAAATGTGAGCCCATCATTCTAAAAAACCCTTCTCTGTCTCCTTCTTATTCTCCCCTTTTGCCTTCAGGGCAACATCTCCTATCATCGGGCTACTACGACTGTGCTTCCAGCAATAGTAGATGTCACGATTTTAATGAGAAACTTCACAGCTTTCAAATCACATTCTGCCCAGCACTTTAGTGAACCTCAGAACCTCTTTGTGACCTCAGTGTTGGTGTGACTTCCAGCATTTTAACTGGCCAATGAGACAGTGCAGACAAAGTGCCTGGTAGACACCTGTTTGGAGCCCCTGCATCTCTCTCCCCTCCACCCATGTCACCAAATCAAGGAAATACAGTGGTTAGGCACTGATTATATGTGACCCTGAGAAAAAAATATGATTCAAAATATATTTTTTCAAGGAAAGGATCTCAAATTATGTTTTTACTCTATTTTATGAAGAAAACCCATACACATTTTCTATTCTCCACCTCTCTGGCAATAGCTTCTTAGCTGATGACCAGATCCCTTCTTTTATTTGATATAGTAAATCCAGGCACCTTGGACTAGACAACTAGCTAACCTCTTGCTGTACTTCCAAAATCTAGATTTGAGGCAGTTCTGGATCAACCTGAAAATTTGTCATTATTCCCCTAAAGGCTTTTATTTTTTGTTTTATCTTTTCACACTTTCTCTTCATGCCTTCCTCCCAAATTATCTAATGCACAAGTATTCCAAATCACCCAACTTAAGACTCCCTCATTTTTTCTTTTTGCCTTCTAGTTCAAGATAACTCAGGAGCAGTTAGGATCTTCACATACAGAATACCTACTCTCTCTTCCATTTAGAAATAGCACAAAATTCACTATAAAATATTTATCAGTTTAACTTTTCACTAACTCTTATTGGCCATTATAATTAACTAGAGGCCCGGTGCACAAAATTTGTGCATAGGGGTGGGGGGTGTCCCTCAGCCTGGCCTGCACCCTCATGCAATCCAGACCCCTTGAGTAGGGTTCTTAGGCCTGGCTAGTGATCAGGGCCTATCAGGGCTTTCCTTCCCCTAGCTGCCGGCAGCTTGTCCCACCCCCACCGCTGCCACTGCTTGCCATTTGTGCAGCGCTGTCCTCCCTCCCCCACCACTGGTTGCCTCCCTCTGTGGGTGACAAGTGTGGGGTGCGATTGCTTGGCTGGCCTGGGCCTCCCTCTGTGGAGTGATCTATCATGGAGCCCCGCCCCCCCATTGATTACCTCTGTGGTGCGATTGTGGGGTGATGGCAAGGCCTTCCAACCAATTGCATTGCACCCGCCTTGGCTGGCCTGGCACCAGTGCGTGTCATAGGGTGGTCAACCCGAAGGTTGTCTGGATGGTTGTTCTGCTGTTCAGTCATTCAGTCAATTTGCATATTACACTTTTATTATTATAGATTAGGTG
>NW_005368456.1:880697-919282 GCF_000412655.1 Myotis brandtii | reverse complement strand
GTACCTCCAATATCCTTAGCATGTTGACATCAGATTATAAAATGGAGAGGACCAGGAGGCTGCTCGGTGCCAAGCTTGAGATGCCATCTTTATTAATCAATTGGAGAGAAAATTAATTTCTTCATTCAACACACACTTACTAACCACTTAACCTGAACTCCTATAGTACTCAAGACCCAGTAGTATGTACTTGTTATGAGTGTATTATCCATGCCTCCCAATTAGACTGTGAGGCTCTTCAGAAGTATCTGGTCTCAGCTTGTCATGACCTGTCTTTTGACATTTAGCAATCAATTCACTTCTCTGGGCCTCAGTTTCCTCAGTGTGAGAGGTGAGTAAACAGAGCATTCTAAATCCACTAATTCACCTTCTTCCCATTCAATTTAGTAAAGATGGGTTAAGCAAAAACATAACAGCTATTGTAGAGCTCAAAGAAGGAGGCATTAAGTGTTATTTAAGAGAACTCAAGTAATTGTTGAAGCTGGGAGGTGGGCACATAGCAGATTATCGTACAGCTCATCTACTTTTGTGCATATTTGAAAGCACTCCTACTAAAAAGAATAAAAATAAGTGGAAGGAATTCAGGCTACACAGAGCAGGTAGCAGCTGAGCAGAATTGAAGCATGGGTAGGATTTCAATGAGCCGACACTGGGTCAGGGGCCATTCCAGGCAGGGCACGTCATCAGCCAAGGCATGGAGATTGGAAAATACAAGGTGTTCAAAAAGAACTGGGTGTGGTCATGTGTGGCCACAACACAGGGTGCAAGAAGGGAGTGGTGGGAAATGAGCTGGAAAGGTATCGTGGGGTCACAGCCGAAGGGCCTCGAGAAGCACAGTGTGGAGTCTTTGCTTAATTCAGTTCCAAGAGAAGGTGACCTCACTGGTTAAGCCCACGTTGGCTCTACCCCTTCTCAGGCGGTCTGGGTGCAGGCCCGGGAGAAGGGCATGTGGCAGAAACTGGCAGAGAAGCCTGCTGGCAGCAACACCCGGCTTGTTTCTTCACCAGGAAACAAGGTTTCCTGTAACTCAGACCCATGAATCAGCATTTCCTCTGTCAATAATACACAGCAAGAAATGCAACAGCACAGGGTTTGAGGGAATGGAAGAAAGGGAGGAATATTCCATGACACGCTGGGCTCTGCTCTCCTTTTCCCTCATGAAACACTCCTGATAAGCTCCCAAATAACACTCAGGTTTCAAAAGATAAGTTCCTCAGAGAACCTCACAGTGTCTTGGGAAGAGTAAGTCCTACAGAATACTCCAGTCATATTATGCACTTCTATCATTATTCGGAGAAGTAAGGTCACTTTCTGAATTCTTTCATTACATGATAACTAAACATTAATATACAAGTGTTTTAACCTTGCAGAGGTTTGAGTTTATGTGGGACTTGCTTTTAATTTTTACACATCACTGTCTAATAGTTTATTAGATTCTCATGATAATCCTATGAGGTACACAGGAAATATTACACCTATTTCACAAATGTTGATATCAAGGCAAGGAGATGAAATGCTTTTCCCATTAGATCGGTTTTGAAGAAGCCAGAAGTGACTCCAACTCTTCAAACTCCAGTTCAAGGTTCTTTTCAAAGCTATAGGTTTTAATAAATAATAAATAGAAACATAAATATTGCTATATTTAATAATCATTACAATAATAGTATATTTAATATATTAAAATTATATATATACATATGTCCTACATAGCACCAGGAAGAATTTTATTCACTCCCTCATTCCATTCATTCATTTATTAAATATTTATTAACTGCCTACTGTATGCCAGGCTCTGTTCTAGATACATTTATTAGTGAACAAAACAGACAAAGAGCTCTGCCTTCAGAAAGCCTACATTCTCATTGAGGAACTCAGACACTAACATACAGTATATATTAGAGAGTTACATGGCTACAAGTGCCTTGAAGAATAAAAAAAACACAGAGAAGGTTGTAAGAAGTGTTGAGGGGAGAGTGATACAATTTTACATAGGATGTTCAGTGACAATCTCCCTAAAGTGTGACATTTAAGTCAAGACCTGAGGAAGTGAGCAAACAAGCCACATGGATATATGGGATGGGGGGAGTCAGCAAAAGAAACAAGCTCTGAGGTAGTACTTTCCTGCTATGTGGAAAGAACAGTAAGGAGTCAGGTGTGGCTGGACTAGAGGGAGAAAGGGGGAAGATATTAGGGGTAGAGTTTGGGGTTAGAGCATATAGACCATTATAAACACTTGTAATTGACTTAGAGAATCTGCTGTCATTTACTCAAAACCAAAACCAAACCAAACAAACAATCAAAGACAAAACTAAAATAAAGCAAAACAAAGGGGTAAAATTCAAAATAAAACAAAACAATAACAAAAGCATGTAAATGGTGTTAAAGCTGATAACACCCTCCTTCTCTATCAGGAATCTGGATCCAGGATCCAAACCCTCAAGCCAACATCATGCTGCTTCCTGAGGGAGCCGTGGAACAGCAAAGTCAGGCAGAGGAGCCACTTACTATCACAAGCTTGGGCCTGGGCCCCAGACCTCAGTCAGATTCCTGTGAGCTGGGCCACTAAGATTTATCAGGCCTCCTTTTGCTTAGGCTACAGGTTGAAAGCAGGACAAAACCCTCCAGAACCTTTGTCCTCCAAGCCTTCCCAGGAACTGAACATCAAGCTATCAGCTCAACTCTGCAAAAGCTCCTTCCCTAATTCAGGGGTCTACAATACCCATGTTTTGACCCTGACTCATCCGAGAGGGTGGAGTATGCGTGTGGACACAGACATGGTATGAAGGAGAGTGGGCAGAATAACCTCACACTCATTCTGGAAGTCAGTGTTCCTTCACTTTTTGTTCTTTCATTGTATTAATGCTATGGGCTTAACAGGCATGCTTGTATTATACAATTCATGCCCATCCTGCTTCCACTACCACTTCCCCGCTGCCTTGGAGAGTTTCAGAAAATTTCTTGTGTGGTTTTCTAAGCATTGATAGTGGAACCAATGAGAGATAGTTCGGCCCTTCAAAGCCTTCAATGACTGTCTCTTTGATTTGTCTCCAGAAGTCACTGAAATAGATCAGAGCAGGACATACTCCAAGTCAACAATGGACACTAGGTGGAGAAGTCCCTCGCCATTCTTTTTATCAAGTAAGTGAGCAAACAAGAGATGCTCTGTCACTCAGTGACAAGTGAACAACCCAGTCAAACTAGACATATCATGACCAAGGTTGGGGAATAAGAATAGCTAAAAGCTTTTTACATTGTTTCTCTCATTCATGCCTTTCTCCACCACCTCCCCTTGAAAACACCCCTACCACCACTATCACCATCCTAGTTTGAATCTCCTCTGAACTACTTTTTTATTAAACTTTTTTACTTTTAGGTATTTGTAGATTCATATGTAGTTGTAAGAAATAACACAGAGAGAGCCTGTGTACTCTTTATCCAGTGTTAACATCTTGTAAAATGATAGTATAATATATAATCAATATATTGATGTTAATACAGTCAAGATAGAGAATATTTCCATCACCCCAAGGGCTTTTGCACCTTTGTCCAAAACAGATGGAAATCTTTGTTGTATGTGTTATTTCTGGGCTCTTTATTCTGTTGTATTGATTTATGAGTATATTTCTCTGCAAATACCACACAGTCTTTTTTTAAAATATATTTTATTGATTTTTTACAGAGAGGAAGGGAGAGGGACAGAGAGCCAGAAACATCGATGAGAGAGAAACATCCATCAGCTGCCTCCTGCACACCCACTGGGGAACCACACAGTCTTTTTTTAAAATATATTTTATTGATTTTTTACAGAGAGGAAGGGAGAGGGACAGAGAGCCAGAAACATCGATGAGAGAGAAACATCCATCAGCTGCCTCCTGCACACTCCCCACTGGGGATGTGCCTGCAACCCAGGTACATGCCCTTGACCGGAATCGAACCCGGGGCCCTTCAGTCCGCAGGCCGATGCTCTATCCACTGAGCCAAACCAGTTAGGGCAAATACCACACAGTGTTGCTTGTTGTAGCTGTATAATATGTTTTGAAATCAGGTAGACAAGTTCCTCCTACTTTATTCTTCTTTTTCAAAATTGTTTTAGCTATTCAAGTTTCTTTGCCCTTCCATATAAATTTTAGAATAATCTTGTTGATGCCTACCAAAAATCTACTGTGATTTTTGAGAGGAATTGTGATAAATCTGTACATCAGTTTAGGGCAAGTTGATAGCTTTACTAACGTGGTAGACAGAATAATGGACCCTCAAAGATTTCTACATCCTAATCCCTGGAAACTGTGGAAAAGTTACTTTATCTGACAAAAGTGACTTTGCCAATGTGATTAAGCTAAGGACCTGGAAAGGGGAAGGTTCTTGCAAATTATCCAGGTGGGTCCAATGTAACCACAAGGTCTTTATGCAAAGGAGGTAGGAGGGTCAGAGTCAGAGAAAGGGACATATGACTATGTAAGCAGACATCAGAATAAGATTGAAAGGTACTACACTGCTGGCTTTGAAATAGAGAAGGGTCCATATATCAAGGAATGCAGGTGGCTTCTAGAAGCTGAAAAGGCTAGGAAGTAGATTCTCCTCTCAGGGTATCCAGAAAGAACCAGAAACACTTGGATTTTAGCTTCTTAAATTCCATATCAGACTTTAGAAATATAGAACTGCCAAAAATTTGATTTTCATTTAGTGTAAACCACTAAGTCTGTGGTAATTTTTTAAAGCAGAAATAGGGAAATAATACAACTATGTTCAGTCTTTCAATCAATGAACAAAAATGGTACATCTCTCCATTTATTTAGATCTCATTGATTTCTTTCCTTAACATTTTGTTGATTTTAGGTACAAATCCTGCACACGTTTTTGTTGCATCTACATTTTAACATTTAAATTTTTTGAGCAAGAAGTGGCATTTTTTTATGTCTATGTACATAGAAATACAATAAATTTCTGTGTGTTTATTTTGTATCCTGTAACTTTGCTGAACTGATTTATTAGTGCCAAGAGGTTGTGTGTTTTTTAGATTTCTTGTAATTTTCTATGTAGATAATAATTTTATTTATAAATAGGAACAACTTTATTTCTGATTTTTATTATTTTTATTTCCTTTTCTTGACTTATTATATTGGCTAGACGTTCCAACTTTAAGAATAAAAGAGGTGAGAGTAGACATCCTTGCCTCATTCTTGATGTGAGGGAAAAGAATTCAGTCTGTCACCATCCTATATAATAAAGAGGTAATATGTAAATTGACTGTCACACCCTCACACAAGATTGCCGCCCTCGTGTGGTCACAAGATGGCTGCCACAAGATGGCCGGCAGGGGAGGGCAGTTGGGGGGACCATGCCTGCAGGGGAGGGCAGTTGGGGGGACCAGGCCTACGGGGGAGGGCAGTTGAGGGGGACCAGACTGGCAGGGGAGCAGTTAGGCATTGATCAGGCTGGCAGGGGGTGGTTAAGGGGTGATCAGGCTGTCAGGTAGAAGTGGTTAGGGGCAATCAGGCAGTCAGGCAGGTGAGTAGTTGGGAGCCAGCAGTCTGGATTGTGAGAGGGATGTCCAACTGCCGGTTTATGCCTGATCCCACAGTGATCAGGCCTAAACCGGCAGTCGGACATCCCCATAGGGGTCCCAGATTGGAGAGGGTGCAGGCTGGGCTGAGGACACCTTCCCCTCCACCCCAGTGCATGAATTTTGTGCACCGGGCCTCTAGTCTATATATAAAAAGCCTAAGCAAGTTGACCAGTTGCTATGATGTGCACTGACCACCAGGGGGTAGTCAACCTGGACAGACAAAAAGAGAACCAGGCGATTGAGTCTATAAAAGATCACAAGTGGGTGGGGCTGAGCTGCAGTTTGTATTGGGAGGCCGGGCCATTGGCCCAAATCCCACTGCTCCCCAGACATTGCTCCAGAGGTGTGGCACCCCTGACTCCCATCAACCCCTTCAGCCACATCCTCCCCAGGAACTTGAAAACTGAGGGATGAACAGAGAGAAAAAAAGAGACCACAAACTCTGTCCCTGCGCCCGCCTCCTCTATCAGACCGTAGCCACCCAAGGACTTGCAGGATGGTGCGTGAAGTGGGCAGCCTTGCTGCGCAGCTACTGCAACTCCTTGGTCTGCCCTGGGCCAGGCACTCACCCCACTTCTCTGAGCCTCAGACTGCACCCCAAGCGAGGCTGCAGTAACTCCACCCTAGGGGCTCACTTCTCCATAGCTGGGTACAGCAGACCAGGAGATATAAGGGACAGCAGTGGAAGATGTGGCGGTGGGGGGGGGAGGATTGGGGAGGGGGGAGACGCTCAGCTAACTGGGATGAGTGAGGCCAGGATGAGTAGGAGTGGCTCCTCCCCAGCTGCCTGCCACTTCATGCACTACTATAGCCCTCAGGGCATGTTGGATGCTGATTTCAGCCAGATCCCCATAGGCCATACTGAGCGATGCCCCCCCGCCCCGTGCCATGCACGAATCCGTGCACTGGGCCTCTAGTTAAATATAATAGTAGCTATAGGGTTTTTGTAGATGGTCTTTATCAAGTTGAGGAAATTTTCCTGTAATCCTAGATTTCTGAGAGTTTTTATCATAAATGAGTGTTGAATTTTGCCAAGCACTTTTTCTGCATTGACTGATATGACTATGTGGTTTTTCTTCTTTAGCATTGAATATGGTAGATTAGCATTAATTAATTTTTTAATATTGAACTAACCTTGCATCTTTGAAATAAACCCTACTTTGTCATAGTGCATAATTATTTTCATAATTATTAAATTCTATTTTATATTTTGTCCTATTTTGTTCCATTCTATTCTTTTTTAAGACTTTGCTTCCATATTCATGAGGGATGTTAGTCTAGTTTATAGTGTTCTCTATTCATACTTTGTCTAGTTTTATTATCAGGATAATACTATCTTCATAAAATGAATTGAGTATTGTTTCCTCTTCTGTCTTCTGGGGGTTGTGTAAAAATGGTGTGAATTCTTTCTTAAATGTTTGAAAGTTTTCTTCAGTGAAACCATCTGGGCCTGGAGATTTCTTTTCGAAAATTTTTAAAAACTATGAATGCATTTTTCTTAGTAATTATAGAGACATTCAAATTATATATAAGTTGTGATAGTTTTTAGAAATTGCTTCATTTCATTCTGGGTGTCAAGTTATTTTATGTAGAGTTGTTGCATCGGCCTAGTGTTTAAGGTCTTTTCTAGCTCTAACCCACCTCTTCAATCTCTTTCTTCTCCCTTCAACAGGCTCAGTGAATCCCAGTGAACTGGGATCTCAGTGAATTGGATTCCTCTCTGGGATTCTTTGCACACTGTGCTTTCTCACTGCCTCATATTGCTATTTTCATTCTCCCGAATACCCCAAAGTTTCAAAAATGTTTTATTTCTCATTCAAGGGCCACTCAAAAACTGCTATCTTTTCCATTTCCCTTTGAGCTCACCTGGCCTACACTGTCTGTGGCAGTTCCATGGTATGGGCTGAATACTACCTTGTATAGAGGTTATTTGTGAACTTGAACTTATGGCACAACTGGACTGTGAGCTTTTTGAGAAATTAAATCTGTATGATTTTTCTTGACTACCTTCCTAGGCCCTGGCACAGGGTATGGCACAAAATACCTGCATGAAGAACATCTGAAAAATTAACTCACAGGGCTCCTCACATAATATTCTATCCAAGACGTCCCTTGATCTTCTATCTTCGGGTAGTTAGGAAGCTATTTTCCAGGACCTGATCTTGAACTGGGGATTGACTTAGCCTCTGAAGATAGCTGAGTAGTTGGAGGGAAAGAGTCAATCTCAGCACCAAGTCAGATCTCAAGGGAAAAACATACTGTGGCTTTCAGAGCCGTAAGACTGTCTCACAAAACCACAGGTTCATTATGAAAAGATGGGATACAGCCAGGGTTCTGGAAATTTAACAATTTACAGAAAGAACACCTTCTCCCATCATCTAAACTAGTAGTTCAAATTCTCCTTAGCAGCACCATACTAAATGAAGATGTATTAAGGAAACAGGATGGAAAAGTGATCTCCATCTATTCCCAGCTCAGCAGGCATTTGTATCCAACAATATCATTGAGATTGACTTTGAGGCCAATCTGGGAAAAAATATTCTCCAGGGAATCCTCCCACTATCTCAAAATAAGAGAAGGTAAAGTGGCTAGGAAGGAAGGCATAGATGGAGATAAAACAAAGTGGGAAGAAGGAGAAACATTTTCCACTCTTGTGACAGTCAAGAGCCACCTCTTGGTGATTCCATTTTTCTTCTTCTAGTCTGAGCCTCTTGCCTCCTACCATGTGTGCTGCTGTATCCTTTTATATGGCTTCCAAGCCTGTGTGTTTCCCTACAACAATCCATCTTAAATTCAAGCATTAAAATGATCTCCCTAAAATGTAACTCTGGCCCTGCTGATGTGGCTCGGCAGTTGAGCGCTGACCCAGGAACCAGGAGGTCACAATTCAATTCCCAGTCAGGGTACATGCGTGGGTTGCAGGCTCAATCCCCACTAGGGATGAGTGCAGGAGGCAGCTGATCAGTTATTCTCTCTCATCATTGATGTTTCTATCTCTCTATCCCTCTCCCATCCTCTCTCTCTAAAAATCAATAAAAACATTTTAAAAATGTAACTCTGATTGCACTATATTTTCAAAGAAACCTTCATACATTGCCTATTGCACAGGAATACTGTTGACATGCCTTCAGCAGGAATACAAGGCCCTCTGCATATTATGACTTCACCTCTCACAATCCCAGTTACAAATCAAGCTGGCAAAAACAAATTAGAAAGAATATAGAATATAGGATATAGAATATAGAATATGGAATATAGAATGTAGAATATAGAATATAGAATATAGAATATAGAATATAAAATCTGAGTCCAAATCTAGCTCAGTCTTGATTTTGGGTAACTTATCTAACCTTAATGAACCTCAGTTTACCCACCAAATTTTTTTTAAAGAATAGTAATAACTTAAAGGCTTTTGTGAAAAATAAATGAGGTCATGGTTCAAGTACACAGCACATAAGTACTCAATAAATGGTGGCTATTTTTACTATACTGAAGCATACTGACTGAGCAACTTCCCTATTCCTGAAACACTCCTGAGTTTTTTCTCATGCCTAACAGCCCTAGCAAGATTATCAAATGCCCTTGCACAGGGAATAAGGAGAGGTACTAGCTGAGAATGAAGGGTGGGGGTGAGGGACCATCCACTCATATTAAGCTGCCCATTGTTAGAAAGAAACAATGAATGGAGCTCTGAGAGAGACGGTGTGAAGTATGGGTGAGAGAACAGGTCTAGAAATTCAGAATGAGCAGGGAGGGTCCAGCAGTTTCAGCATCTGATTTTCTTCCCTGAACATCAGAACAGACCCAGGCCTACCTTTGCATAGCTGATGAGGATACATCTTTCATCTCTTCATGTGGATGGATCATCTTTGTAATGTGTTCCAATGCCATGTCCAACACAGAGGAGAGGTTGGTGGTGGGCAACTCACTATGTCTTGTATGGCTATCATCCCCAGTATGTATATGTGTTATTATAAGGGGCTCAAGGAAATAGTGTCAAAAGATCCATTTCATAAGTATGTTTATTATTATCTCTGCTGCTCAAGCCACACAAAATAAATGTCTGGCATTTCCAGAAATTGCTATTGATTCAGCAGTAGATTTTACAAGGCCAATCAATAACAGTTTCCTCCATCCCCCTCCCTGCCCCCAGTGTATATTTATTTGTGACCAAGCTTTCTGTTCCTCCTGTGCTTTCTAGTGCTTGTAATTGGTCCAAAATAAATGGATGATTTCATCTTTTTCCAGGAAAACAAAAAGAGGAGATAAAAAAAAAACACTCTGCTATTAAAAGTATCTCCCTCCCCTAGCTAAAAATCAAGCTGAATGCATATATGTATATGTGTGTGAGGGAGATGGAGAGGAAGCCTGCATTCAAGCCTGCCTGCCAGGATGAGACCCACAGCACAGGAACCACAATGTGAGGCCTCTTTTCCCTGCATTTATGTTGTGCTGTGGTAGGAGATTAGGAACCCAGAAAGGCCATAGATCCTTCTACTCAAGAGTTCTTCCATCATGATGCCTTTATATCTTACTAGTGGCCCATTGCACAAAGATTCGTGCAATAGGCTTTCCTTCCTCTGGCTCCTGGCACGGGTTTTCCTCTGGCACCCGGGACCCAGGCCTTTGGTCTGGTCTCAGCAGCAAGGCTTGGCTTCTTCGCTCCCGCTGCCCCCAGCCCCTCTTTTTTTTTTCCAGCTCCTCCAGTGGAGCCCAGGGTGGACTGAAAGCCTGGGTTGCCCCTGGCGACCCAGGCCCCCAGCCACTCCTTGAGCAGAGTACAAGGCCTCGGGAGGCTTGGCTTCTTCCATCACCAGGAGCAACCCAAGTCTCCTGCTTGCACCAGCTCCATGGCCACAGCCATCTTCAGTCATCCTCAGTCTTCGCTCCACGCCTGTGTATGCAAATTAACCACCATCTTTGTTGGGTTAATTTGCATAGTTGCTCTGATTGGCTGGTGGGTGTAGCGGAGTGGCGGAGTGATGGAGTGATGGTTCATTTGCATGTTTCTCTTTTATTAGTGTAGATAGCGTTGCCAGATGTATAACAGAGGCTCAGAGCACAGGCTAGAACTTCAAAGTTCACCAGCCCACCCCTATCTTCTTACAGATTAAAACACAAAGACTCAAAAAAAAAAGTGGATCTAAACTCAGGTCTCTTGCCTCAAAATGTGAATTTATAGGGTCTCTTCAGAGGTTATCAAGTTAAAATGAGAGTGGCCCTTAACAAAATATGACTGGTGTCCTTTTAGGAAAGGAGAAGTTTGGACACTGAGAAACACACACAAGCAAGCAGAAGTCCATATGAGGATAAAGGCATAGATTAGGGAGATGCTTCTTCAAGCCAAGGAACACCAAAGACTACCAACAAATCACCTCTAGGAGAGAGGTATGCAACCGATTCTTCCCCTTAGCCCTCACAAGGACCACTTTAATCTTGGACTTCTAGCCTCCAGAACTGTGAGACAATACATTTCTGCTATTTAAGCTACCCAGTTTGTGGCACTTTGTTACCACAGCCCTAGCAAACTACTAAACTACTATACTTCTCTTTAGGAGGCCCACTACTAAGGAATCCAGAGCTTAAAGTCAGAAAAATGTTAGAACTATATTAGAGGCTCAGAAACCATATTTAATAATCCTACTCCAAATGAATACAGCATCAAGAGAGAAGGTATGGAGCCCTAGTGAGTTTGGCTAAGTGAATATAACATCAGCCTGCGGACTGAAGGGTACAAAGTTCGATTCTGGTCAAGGGCACATGCCCGGGTTGTGGGCTTGATCCCATCCCTAGTAGGGGGCATGCAGGAGGCAGCCGATCAATGATTCTCTCTCATCATTGATGTTTCTATCTCTCTCCCCTCTCCCTTCCTCTCTGAAATCATTAAAAATATATTTTTAAAAAAAGAGGGAGAGAGGGTATGGAGAATACATACCCCCAAGTTCTCAGACAAGACAAACCTTTTTTGCAACTGTGAAGAAACTACATGAAATCAGTTATTTATGTGGTAAGGCAAAAGTCATGTATAGTTTGTTCTATGATGGAACAAAGTTCACATATTTTCAAGGTAGGATATAAAAGTAAAGAAAACACCTTGGCAAAAGGTAATGCTATAAGTTCCCAAGACACATTTCACTTCTTTTCCTAAGGACACAGGAATACTGTATTTCCCACTCTCCTTTGCAGCTAAAATGGACCATGTGACTAGTTCTGACCAATAGACAATGCCCAGAAGTGACATATGTAGAGGCCTAGAAGAGTGTATGTGAGTTGTTCATGCTTTCTCTTTCCTTGCCATAGAGACCCTATAAGTCATATATTGAGACTGAGGAGGTACATTAAAGTGGATGAATCTTTAAGTCCAGATTGAAAGAGAGCTGCCTTGGAGAACCATATGGCTCTCAATGAAGCTTCTGTGAGACAAATATATGCTTTTGAGATTTGGGTAAATCATCTAATCTGACACTTGTCCTAACTCACTGATGATGGCCCTCACCTATGCAATTTGTATTTGATTAATATACTTTCAAAATAATAATAAGTCACTTGAAAAATATTAACTTGGAATTTCTCATGTTTTTTGTTACCTAGTAAACAGCTATTGATAGAGCAACCCACCCCAACTATGTCTATGGGATCCCCTCTAACAACCCAGACCTTGGGCCTCACAATAAAGGAAACACCTCATCTACATTCTTATCTATTTCTCCAGTGGGAAGGGTGGACCGAAAAGGGGAAAAAGGCATTTTCTGCCTCAAAAAGCAACCTTTCTTGGTGCAACTCTGATGGTTAGAAATCTATTCCTTATTATATTTATAATCAGATTCTCTGTTACTTCACCCATTGACCTTAGTTCCACCCTCAAGAGTTCTGAAATAACAAAAGATACTGCTCTCCTCCAGGCTGATGTTTTAATCAAAGGAGATTTCTTTCCAAAAGCCTTGTTAATCAAGCTATCACTAATGTCAAATCCCAGTAGAATGTAGGCCAGTGCATTGTTCTGATTATTTTGCTGTGTTTGGATTTTATCATATGAAAAAATATTTCAAATAAATGGAATTCCACCTGGGGCCCAACATTCTTTCAGTTAGAGAAAGATTTGCATCATAGCAATATTTGTTTTATTAGGATTTAACCTGTCCATTGTTCTGCTGAGTGCCTGTGTAGGAATGTGGAAATAGCTTTCCATCACCATAAACTCAGAAAAAATGCCAGTGAAATTCAGGCAAATAGATTATGATTGCATTGACAACTCTTTTCATAAGCTAATGGGCTGTCTAACCTATTCATGATTGCTGTCCCCCATAGGGTCTTGTAAGCACATTGCCAACGAGTTTGTTGAATTTGGTAAATTGATACACTGGGCTTGTTTTGACTTCCCATTTCTTCGAATAATCATTAGGTATTTAACAATATGTGAATGTGTTTAGTTAGGTAAATAAGTGATTCAGTTCCCCTTTTCCTTAACAATTGATTCCCTTCATGTTTTAAGTGGAAGTTTTTAAATGTGTACGTACATGTGAGGTATCCCAGTCCTGTAATTCATGTTTGATTATCAGGACTCCTATAGGAGAGATAACATACAATTTTACTTGAAGGACTAACAGAATCAAATCAACATGAGGGCTAAAAAAAACACATAAAAATGAAAACTTACTAGTAAACAAAATCTTTTTTTTAATTACACTTCAAATTATAATATCTAGCATTAGCATGGCTTGGGGAAACTCTTTTATATTCTCCTGTGGGAGCATAAATTGAGACAATTTATCTGAAAGGCAATTTGGAAAATATAGCAAAAGCCTTTAAAATGTGCATACCCTTGGACCCAGCCCCAATAACTTCACTTCTAGGAATTTATTCTAAGGAAATAATACTGGGTATGTGTAAAGATTTATTTACCAAAAAAAGAGCTTATTATGACAGTATTTATAATATCTATAATTGGGGAAAAAACAAATAGCCAACAAAAAAGGTACATTTTTATAAACCTTACACATTCATTTATACCATGCTATATTACATAGGCCTTAACAATATGTTACAGAAAAATTTTGAATATGAAAAAATATTCAAAATCTATTATTAAGATTTTTTTAAAGCAAGTTTCAAATCAAATCTGTATTTTTAAGACACTAATTTTGCAAATACATATAAGGAAACATAGATTAGAGACATAACAAATTTAACATCTGTGAAAGCTGGGATTGTGGGTAGATTTTATTTCCTTCCTCATCTCTCCTGAATTTTTCTAAATGTTTAACAATGAGCATTATATATTAGGTGTACAAAAACATTATAATGAAATTGAATCTTACATGTAAAATATTTTACTTTTCAAGATGCTGTTGTTACTAGGAAATCAGGCACATCTTTCCTACTGACTTAACTCAACAAAGCTAAGTGACACTTTCTTTGACATTTCTAACTAGTTCAGCACCAATTATTCATCTTTTAAAGCAAGTTTGATAATCAATGGACAGTTCTACAATTGCATTTGAAGTAAAGACATTTGTGGAATTTTTAAAGCTGGGAATGGAATATTAGTATCATCACTCAAGAACATTAGGTGTGGAGCCAGAACACCTGAGATCAAGTTCTAACTGTGACTTTAGTTGATGACCTTGAGCAAGTCCCTTATCCCTTTGGTGGAACTCTCAGACTGGGACTATATATATATGTATATATAGATTGATATTTTTAAAATAAAGGATATGAAAGGTCAATTTATTTTAAATACCTCCAAGGCAGTCACACATTATTTATTGCATAGTGTTAGCCATCTGTTGCCTAGAATTTCCATAACTAACAACCAATCATGGTTGGAATAACACAAAAGAAGGAACTGATTTTCTTTTCTTTTTTTGTTGTTGTTCATTTGATGTGTGTAAAATAAAGCATACACTCATGCACAAAGTGCTTTAGTAGTAAACATACAGCTCAAATTATTGCAAAGTGAATTTCTGTGTCAGCTCCACCCAAGTGAAGAAATAGAACATGGCCAGCATCCCAGAAGGTCTGTATATTCCCCTTCCCAATCACACTTTCTGCCTCCTCCCCAGTCACCATTCTCCTGACATTATTATAATCTCCTTCATTTCCTATATAGTTATACTACTTAAGCTTGCACCTCTAAACCATATAGTTTAGTGCATATTTCAACTTTATAAACATATAATCATACAGAAAAAGTTGTCATGATAATGGATATAAAAAATTTTAAAGTATAATGTATACATCAATGAATGGCAATATTATTAGTAATCCTATTATGTGGGCACATAGGCATTGAATTCAACCCTCCAAAGCAGGTGGCTGTTCTCACAATTTTGGCATTGAATCATCTCCCATCAGGTCTAGACCTTCTCACCCTTCCAGATGGTCAGCACAAGCTCACAAGCTCACGTTCAGGGCCCATCGGAGCTCTGTTTTGTGACTTCTTTTGCCACCTGGATGGAAAAGTACTCACCTGAGGCTGAAGGGGTCTGTAAATACCTGCTTTGTTCATAAATTAGCAGGCATCCCTCCGTTGAATGAGTTCCCTGGCGATTATCAAGGCTCTAAGTTCACATCTGGTTAATCGTTGGCTAGAAATCAATACACAGAGAGTGATGGTTTATGATAAGGGATTATAATAAGCAAGTTCAAATTCAAGAAATTGGTTGTCTCTTTGCTCTTAGATGCTGAAAAGAAAGTGCTGATCCCCAGTCCTTTTGAAAAAACGTAACTGCACTCATATTGCTATCTAAATCAAGCACTACCTATTATATATTTTTTATTATTCCCCTTCCCCTCATTGGCCAATTCATTGTGTCCTTAGGCTCAGTTGTTCAAACGCCACCTGGAGTTTCTTTCAATCCCAAGGAAATGCATCAATTTATTCTCTGGTGTCACAAGACCTCAGGGTTACAGCTACCCTTTGCCCCAGTTCTGGAACAATTCTGACACTCTTTGATGTTTAGCGGCTGCCTTGTGAACTGATCCATGGGGCTCCCAGTGCCCGAGGCTCAGTATTACTGTGGGTTTCCCAGCTGGCAGTTGGCCAGTGCTCACCATTCCTCCTGTGCAACCACCCATGCATGTGTACATGAGCACATGCATGTGTGAATGGGTGGGTATGTTCAAGCGTGTGTAGGCATACTATCTGCTCATTCCAGAAGTAGACAGCATTACTGTGGACTGTGGCAATAACAGTAAGAATGCCTTTCATGTTGTGGATGTTGGGTGACTAAGCAATGCTCCACCTGGCTTCCTACCCCAACATTCCTCTTCTTCTAACAACTGAGGCCACTTGAATCTCACCTTCAGGATCAATACTGTACCATTACTAAGACCACTTGAGGACTTTGTCAGTTAAAATTTTAGAGACCTTAGTCCAGATTCTCAAAAGACTCAGAATTAACACACCTGGCCAATCCTCTCACAGTGATACTGAATCTACACTTGGATCACACTTTGATTTTCTTCCACAGATCCCTGTGTGCACTTCAATTATAGTATCTGGAGCACTTGCTACCCAACCCAGGTCTCTTACTAACTACCTCCACTCCCACTAGAGACTGATTCCCACCCCCCTCCCCCCCGTCATGAATCCTAGTAACTAGGACCCTGATTCCTGACCTCTTATGATGCTCAGACCCTGAGGCATGTGACCATGGTCACCACTGGCTGACTTTCTGCTGGAACCTCCACCACTCCCTGATAACTCCTGATCCTGAACAATAGCCACTTCTCACCATACTCACCAGATGCCATGTCTGTCTACTGGAACTCCTCACCCCACTGGCAGTTGGGTCTACCCCCAGCTCACTATGATGGGCATCTCTAATCTTCAGTTTTACTCTTCTCCTGATGTGCTCTGCCTAATGCCTAATAAAAGGCCTTTCCATTTTTAAATAAAAGATAACAAACATTTTAAAAGTATGACACTTTCAAAGGATGCAAATAAGCAAAAAGAAAACATCGTAATTCAACCATAAAAGTTTTATTACCATTTCAGTGCAAACAAAGATATACACCATGCTCATGTGTTGGAAGACTCAATACAGTTACAGTGTCACTTCTTTATGAACTTATATATAGAAATAATTAAATTCCAGTCAAAATCCCATCAAGGATTTTTTTTTTTTTTTGGTTAGTTGGTTTTTGTAGATATAAAGAAACTGATTCCAACGTTTACATGGAAAGGCAAAGAAATTAGAATAAACAAAACAAACTTAAAAAAGAAGAATAAAGTGAAGGATTTACTCTTCCTGATTTCCAGACCCACTGTAAAGTATTCAGTATGATACTGGCAAAAAGATAGACACATAGAACATTGGAACAGAGAATATAAATAGACTCACACATCTCTGATCAATTGATTTTTCAAAAAATTATGTTGAAACCATTGAACATCTATATGCACATATATGGACAACTTCAACCTAAATCACACACCTTATAGAAAACAATTTATTTAAAATGAACCACAGATCTATATATATAAAAGCCTAAGCAACCAAATGACCAAATGACTGGTAGCTATGACATGCACTGACCACCAGGGGGCAGATGCTCAATGCAGGAGCTGCCCCTTGGTGGTTAGTGAGCTCCCACAGTCAACCTCCCGTGGCCGGCCAACCTCCCACAGTCCCTCCCCCAACCCGGCCAGCCCTATCACACTGATGGTGACTGGGCGAGACAGCCCCAATCACTCCGATTGCCGGTCAGGCCGAGGGACCCCACCTGTGCATGAATTCGTGCACTAGGCGTCTAGTATAAATATAAAATACAAAACTATAAAACTTTTGGAAGGGAAATACTTTCATAACTTACATTTAGGCATAGATTTCTTAATCATGATACTAAAAACATTATACATAAAAGAAAAAAATTGATTAGACGTCATACAAATTTTAAAACCTTTTCTCTATGAATGATACTGTTAAGAGAATAAAAGATAAAGTATTAGGACTGGAAAAATATAGTTTCAAATCACATATCTGACAAAGGGCTTGTATCTAGAACATATAAGGAATTTTCAAAATTCAACCATAAGAAAACCCACATCCAATTTTTAAAAAGAGACAAGAGATTTGAATAGACACTTCATCATAGAGGCTATGATAAAAAAGAAAACTATGAATGTGAAAGTTTCAAAGAGGAAGGAGGCAGAAAACTGTAGAATACTATATAAGTCCCTTAAAGTAAGGACTAAAAAGTGTTCACAGAACACTTAGTTAGAAATTCCTTCATGATTTTAATGAAAGCAGTTTCATTTGATAAAGTTATTAATTGTTATTGAGCTAAAAAGAGAACAGCCCTTTCAAAAGCTTGAATGTTAGAAGAAAGATGGGGCATAGGGCCCATGAGGTAAGTTTGTTTGGTTCTCTCTGCTATTATAAAAGAAATTTGAGCATGTTTATGAAATAAAGAAAATAAATTAATAGAGAAAAATATGAAAGAAAGAGGAACTCTAACAACATATAACAAGGATTATACAACATGAACAAATGGGATTTATCTTAGGTATGGAAATTTGGTCCAACATGAAAATCAATGCACCATATTAATAGACTAAAGAAAAAAAAGCAAATGATCATTTCAATATACACAAAAAAGCATTTGACAGAATCCAACACCATATCATGATTAAAAAAACAACAACACACCAACAGTCAACAAGTTAGGAATAAAAAGGAAACTTCCTTAACCTGGTAAAGGACATCTATGGAAACCCACAGCCAGCATTATACTTAATGGTCAAAGACGGAAAGCTTCCTTCTTAACATGAGGAATAAGATAAGAACATCCACTACCAACTTGTATTCAGTGTTGTCATATTAGAGATTTTAGCCAGATCGATCAGGCAAGAAAAACAAACACGTTCAGACTAAAAAGAAGATGTAGTATTACCTCTAGTCAGAGATGATATGGTCTTGTATATAGAAAACCCTAAGTAACTACAAAAATACTATTATAACTAATACATTCAGCAAGATGCAGGGTATAAAATCAATACACAAAAATCAATTATGTATTTTATACACTAGTAATGAAAAATCTAAAAATGAAATAAAAAACAATTGCATTTACAATGCTATTAAAAGGTTGAAATACTTAGGCATAAATTTAACAAAAAAGTACAAGATTTGTTTTCTTATTAAAAACCTCAAAACATTGTTAAAAGAAAGTAAAGTAGATATAAATAAATGGAAAACATCCCATGTTCATAGATCAAAGGACTGAATTTTAAGATAATCCTCCCCAAACTGACCCACAAACCCCTGTCAATATTTCAGCTATGTATTTTACAGAAACTAGCAGTTCATCCCAATGTCCATATGGAAATACAAAAGACCCAGAATAATCAAAAAAATCTTGAAAAAGAACTAAGTTGAAGAACTCACATGTCCCGATTTCAAAACTTACTATAAGGCTACAGTAATTAAGATAGTGTGTACTGACATCAACTAGACATATAGCTCAATGGAATAAAGTGGATAACCCAGAAATAATGAGAATGGGAATAAGGATAGATTGCTAATGAGTGTGAGGTTTATTTTGTGATGATGAAAATATTCTATAATGAGATAGTGGTGATTAATGTAAAAATGTATCAATATATTAACAAATTTTATACTTTACAGGGGGAAGTTTGAAATATGTAAATTGTAGCTTAATAAAACTGTTATTAAAGGGGTGGGGAGGGACCAATTGATGGAAAGAAGGCCTGTAGGACATAAAAAAGAGTAAACCTCGTGTCACTGGAAGACCTAATTTTGAATGGCCCTAAGACAGAGAGAAAACAGAAAGGGTGGGTATGAAGGTAGGTTTGCAGATGTTGGGTGAGGGAGGGGTATAGAGAAAAAATTGAGTTGACTCAATTTTTTTAGAAACTAGAAGTGATTTTGCCTGCCGGAAGCAAGGACTTGGGAACTTGGTAGGAAACTTGAAGAAAGGTAATTAATAAAATTAGGTGAAGCTTCTGAAGAAAATGGAGAGAAGAAGCTGCCTAAGAATAAACAGGAGAAGAAAGATGGTATTTGCTAAGACATCTTGGCATGGCATCTGACCCTCAGTCAGTCACAGCTTGATCTGTCTTCCCTTCAGCACTTCTGTAATCTTCATAAGGGCCTGAGAAAATAGCAATCAGTAAACTGTTCATGCAGGCATGTCTGTAGGGTACCACAGTGGTACACATGATCCGTTTTTCAACATCACTGGCCAAAGTGCAACAAGGTCAAGTACTGCAAATATTTGTGATTAGGAGGATTCTTTCCTCCAAAACTTGCCATAAGATAGTTCTGCAAAATATAAATATTGGATCAGGGCGATTCATGGCAACTGAAAATTCAAACACAGGCAATGCAGTCCAGTGTCCTCTGTGGTCCCAGCAATGGGGAAATCATGTCCCATCTGACAACATGTAAGAGACCTCCCATACCTGAGGCTGGGTGGGCGGGTGAAGCAAATTCCACCCTAGGGCCCCTTCTAGCTTACTGCTGGATAAACAGAAAGCTTGGCTTTAGCTACCTCTACTACCCAGACTACTCCCCCTGGGCACCAGCTGATAAGACAGATAGTGTAATGTAAAGGAACACTCAGAACTGTTCCTAAGCATGTTTGAGGACACTCAAATGTCTCCAGGCAAAGAAGCTTATTATATACTAGTAGTGTGGTGGATTCAATAATAGCAAGTCCTAATGCCTGGAATTTATAAATGTTTCCTTTTGGGGGGAAAAAGTCTTTGCAAATGTAATTAAATTAAGCATATTGAGATGAAGAGATTGCCCTGGATTTTCCAAGAGGGCCCTAAATGACATCACAAATGTCCTCATAAGAGAAAGGGGAAGGAAGATAACACAGATACACAGGCAAAAGGCTGTATGAAGACTGGGCAGAGAGAGATGTGACCAAGAAATCAAAGATTGCAGACAACCACCAGAAACTGGAAGAAATACCAGTCAGGTTTTCCCTTGTAGCATCCAGAAGGAGCATGGCTCACCCAGCACCTTGATTAGAGAATTTAGCATCAGAACTGTGAAAGAATACATTTCTGTTGTTTTAAGACATCCAGTTGGTGGTAATTTGTTAAGGCACCCCTAGGAAAAGAATATACCTGAAAATAATCTTCTCTTTGCTCTCCTTTGTCCTGACAGTACACATTTGATTGTGAAATTGTGGAAAGTGAAAGCTTGCAGGAGTCAATGGGCCTCTCATCTCAATTCATCTGCCTCCTTTCAGGAAGTTTTCAATCTCCTTTCTAGCAATTTCTACCCCCACTCCCACCTCCAGGTACCAGGAAAAGAAATAATTAATTTCTTGATATAACTCTTGATGAAATTTTATATTCAAGTGTAAAAAAAAAAAAAAAAACCTGCCCACATTGGAGCCAGAACAAGTAGACTGTGATGATCTCTTGCAGGAGTCAATGGGCCTCTCATCTCAATTCATCTGCCTCCTTTCAGGAAGTTTTCAATCTCCTTTCTAGCAATTTCTACCCCCACTCCCACCTCCAGGTACCAGGAAAAGAAATAATTAATTTCTTGATATAACTCTTGATGAAATTTTATATTCAAGTGTAAAAAAAAAAAAAAAAACCTGCCCACATTGGAGCCAGAACAAGTAGACTGAGTGATGATCTATGACCTTCACTGTAGCTTTGGTCCTGGGTAGTTCATTTTATCTCTAGTTTACTCGACTGAAAAATGACAGTATTACTAATTCCTACCCCCAGAGAATGACTTCTTGTGAAAATCAGTCAAATAAGCTAATGGCTGTGTCTTCATCTGGATTGTCTAGGAAAAATCACATGAAGCAAACTTTACATAAAGCTTGCATGCTGTTGCTTTCTTGGATGATTGTAATCTCAAGGTTGCAGGAGTGAGTGGGAAAGGGAAGGGAGGCAGAAAGGAGTGGGGAAAAGTAAAAAAAAAAAAAGTGAACACCATACTGGCCACAGTATTTCCAGAAAATACAACCAGTGCTCCGTTTTGTGAGATGTCTTTAGATAGACTTGATGAAACCTGTGTTCTGTGTTCATTATTGGGTCATGGAGGGGATCTGTCTTCACTGGCTAAAGTGAAGTGAGGAACAGTGAGGGTGTAACAATCATGTCACTTTCCTTCCAACTCCTGTCTCTCAATGATCCAACTTTACCCCATGGAGAATGAACTTCCCTGGACTTCCAGGTGGTATCACCCTACTCCTCTGGGCAGCCCCTGGGGATTCAAGAGCTGACTCATAATCTGAATCTTGAAACAGTAGAGACAAGCTTGCATGGTCCTGTCTGGTTGGTCCTAGACACTGGAGTTGCTACAGTGTGGCTCCCATGCATTGAGCGTGGTGGAGGCCATGTTGGAGCCAAACCCTGGTGTGATAGAGGTTGGTGATATCTGAGAAAACTGGCAGTGGTAGGAGAGTCAGGAGCCCTCCCTAGAGCATATTGAGGACTCAGGGGAACAGGTGGAGCTGAGCAAATAGAGCAGCACTTAAACAGGGTCCAGTACTTCATGTGAAACAGATTTGGAAAATGTCAACTGCTATACAAATATTACTTTAACTATTTTTATTGCCTTCCTTTAATTTTAACTATTATTGTCTTGAATAGTTTTAACAGAGGACCCACAATTCTTTCAAGTACATCAGCATGTCATTTAATTGAATATGGCTAGTCTCAACTTCAAGTACTGGAAGCAAATCTAATAAAAGGCTTTGATGAGCAATTGGTTCTCACCTAGGCAATATGGCAACTGATTGTGGAGGATACAGCCAATTAGGATCTTACATATGTTGTCAGGGTTCCCTGGAAAACAGACTCCAAGATAGGAATTTTTAGGCAGAGAGTTCATTGGGAATGTGAAGGAAGCAGGGCTGCATAGAAGACAAGGTTGGTCTTGAGCAGGCATCGCCCTTCAGAATTGCCCTCAATAGAGGACAAAAGGGGTGAGGCCTTTGTGTGCCACATAGTCTAGACATTGAAGGTGAACCATCCCTAGGGTGAGGCTGTTACCTTGAGTAAGGTAGATTGCTTTAGCCTAGTCACAGTGGTCGGCAAATTCATTAGTCAACAGAGCCAAATATCAACAGTACAACGATTGAAATTTCTTTTGAGAGCCAAATTTTTTAAACTTAAACTATATAGGTAGGTACATTGTTATTAACTTAATTAGGGTACTCCTAAGGCTTAGGAAGAGCCACACTCAAGGGGCCAAAGAGCCGCATGTGGCTCGCAAGCCGCAGTTTTCTGACCATGGGCCTAGGACAATTTCTGGGAAGAGTCTCAGTGATGATCCCAGCAGTACTGAGTGGCAGTAATGAGTGCCTCAGTTCTGAAGGGGGTTAGGGAGGTGCATCATAGCACCCTGACAAATTTCTTTCTGGAGAGAAGGGGAGATGGAGAACATTCATCTTTTCTCTCATTTTGGGTTTCTTTTATGGAGAGATTCCTTTTGTGAGGAAAACCATGCCCACCTTCTTCATAAATAAGGGACCTGACTCACCTTCCCAGTTTTCATTTCCCTCTTCAAGGTGTAAATTGGATACTCTCAGGTTTTTCAATATCCCTTACTTTTACTCCACCCCATCTCCAGCCCTCATGACCCCTCAGTGAGGAAGAGCAGGAGCCAATCTAGTAGAGGCTGACAGCTTCTGGACCACGTGCTCCCTGTGGGTGGGCTCTCAGCCACCATAGCTGCTTGTGAGCCCAAGCACGAATGGTTGCTCCTTGGCCTGTTCTCTCCTCACCCCTTGCCTCCTTGTTGCAAGTGTGGGTCTTTCCCTCCAGCTCTCCCTTGTCCAGCTTCTCTATCAGTGACTGGGTGACTAAGGCAGGTGGCCTGTGTACCTGTGAAGTACAGAAATAGAGTTGGAAACCCCACAGTGCCTCACCACCAGCTGCCTTCTCCAGCAGTTGACCAGATGCATATGAGGGATTACCAAGCAGCTGATATTTTATTTTAATCTTCATTTGACTAGTGACCTATGTGTCTATTTTATTTATTTAACAAGTATTTATGGAGCATGTATATATGCCAGGCCCTGTGCAAAGTACTGGGAAAGTGGAGTAAAGAGAATAGATAAGATTCTTGCTTCTGCAGAGTTTACATTTTACTGAGCACAGAGAAACAATAGATAAATCAGCAAACAAACAGACCATGTCAGATCTTTTAAAGTACTTTGAAGGGGCTAAAGTGAGGAGTGATTTGCAGGGTGCTATGAAGTGGGGTGTCTAGGAGAAGCTAGACTAGGTGGTTCCCTGTGGAGGAGCCATCTGAGCTAAGATGTTAACGTTTATAAAGAGCCAGACATGTCAAGATGTGGGGGAAGTGTTTCTGGCAGCCAGTGCAAGTGCCTGGGGTGGGAATGTGCTTGGCAGTTTTGAGAAACAAAAAGGCCTATGAAAGGGGTAAAACATGAGTTCAGAGAGAAAGGCAGGAGCCAGATGATGGAGTGCTTGATACAGGTTCAATCATAGTATTTCCCAAACTGTGCAATGCATATCACTCGTGTGTGTGCAAATATTTGGGGTGCTATATATGCCAATATTTTTATTAGAATAATTATCCATTTATTTTGGATAATATTAAGAAAAATATAATTAGACATTAAAACCATAATTTCCCAGATATTATTTATTCAGGTGAAACTAAGTTAAAGAGTGAATCAATTTAAAGAGTATTAAGTCAATTATAGTACAGGTGTTATGCAGATAAAGCCAACATCTCAAAAGTGGTGTTTACAGAACTGAAATTTTGGGAAACACTGCTTACCAGTTAGAAGCAATAGGAGTCTTCAGTCTCAGCCTCTGCCATGTCCCCAGGCTGGCAGCTCAAGCAGTGAGAGATGGAAGAGTTACTCTGGTGCAGCAGAGATGGCCTGCTGCCCTCCAGATGGACCCACCTGGACCGCATAGTGTTTTCAAGGGTCAACAGTCCAGCTAGGCACTATATTTCCCAGTTCAGGTTAGTGTGAGATGAGACCATATCACTGGTTCTCACCAGTGGAATGAGAGTGGAGGGCACATGTCTCTTCCAGGAACAGCTCTCTGTGCTTTCTCTTCCCTCTCTTCTCCATTGGCCAGCAGGAGGGAGAGCCCCACCACCCCCCGACCCCATTGCGTGGAGATGGTGGAGATCCAAGTTAGAAGGAACCTGGGACCGGTCATGTAAGGAAGAAATTAACTTCCTTTGTGTTAGGCCCCTGGCATTTCTGGCTTGTTTGTTGCAAAAGTTAATCAACCCATACCTGATATTTTTGTATATCCGAGGCACCACATCCTAAGAATATGGCAACTAAATGACGTAGAGGTGTGATAACATGCAAAAAAGAAAGACGTTGAATGGGAGTAGAATATATTACTTTTTTCATACACTCAAGAAGATTATCTTTCCAGAGAGGAATTTGCTATGTTCTGAGGGGATCAATCATCAGGAATTGTAAGAAGGAATTTTTTTTTTCAATTACAGTTTACATTCAATATTATTTTGTATTAGTTTCAGAATATTGTTAGACAAGCACATGCATTACAAAGTGTTTTCCCTTATATTTCCATTACCTATCTGGCACTGTACATAGTTATTACAACATTACTGACTTTGTTCCCTATGCTGTACTTTACATCCCTGTGACTATTTTATAACTACCAATTTGTACTTCTTAATCCTTTTCACCCACCCAAACCCTCAAATCCCCTCCCCTCTAGCAAGCATCAGTCTGTTTTCTGTATCTATTAGTCTGTTTCTATTGAGTTTGTTCATTTATGTTGTTCTTTAGATTCCACATATAAGTAAAATCATATGATATTTGTCTTTCTCTGACTGACTTATTTTCCTTAGCACAATACCCTCTAGATCCATCCATGCTGTCACAAGGAAGGTAGTTTTCATCATTATTGGGGAGACAGTTCTAAACTAGGACAAGGCAAGCTGCCCTGCACAGTGGAACATGAAGTGTATGAGGTGTTCAAATGAAGGCTAGGACAAGGGGCATTCTACATTGGCTGAACGGGTGGCCCCACCCTTCCCCTGCAATTCTGAGTTTCTCTCATCTCCTGCCACTCTGGAAAGGAGAACAGGAGGGGAAGGGGAATGGTGGGATGGGGAAAATCACCTGAACCACTTTGTGTCCTTGAGAGCTTCCCGTAAGGTACCAGACCCAAGAGACTGCCATGCCCCAGAGAGCAAGCAAGGTGGGCTCTTCCATGCAGAGTACCCTGTGCACACAGATCTCAGGCCCAGAGCTGTTTCCTCCTGAAAGAGCATGGTCAGAGCTGCACCTGGGTCCAGCAACTACAATGAGAGATCCACAGTACCCACCTGTGTTCAGTGAGTTTGCTCTACAGGCAGAGAATGATAGGGGAGCAAGGGAAGAGAAAGGGCAGCCTTTCTGAGCCAGAGAGGGGGCAGTGGCCCTGCCCCAGGGGTACACCTCTGAAAGAGGGTCACCTCATCACAGACAAGCCCCGACTGCTGGAGACAAGACAAAGAGGCTTCGGAGGAGATGTAGGCCAGGTGTACAGAGGCACCATGTGGCTCTTTGGCCCCTTGAGTGTGGCTCTTCCTAAGCCTTAGGAGTACCCTAATTAAGTTAATAACAATGTACCTACCTATATAGTTTAAGTTTAAAAAATTTGGCTCTCAAAAGAAATTTCAATCTTTGTACTGTTGATATTTGGCTCTGTTGACTAATGAGTTTGCCCACCACTGGTCTAGACAATAAGGGGATGCATAGTTTGTAGGAATTTTAAATCAGTAATAAAACTACCATGTGGCTTTCTTTTTATTGTCACCTTGCTCTGGCAATTCTAAACATTGACAGTGATAAACACTTCTTCTCACTCAGGCATTCCACTTTAAAAGTCATACTTTCTTGGAGCACCACTGGAACATGGAGCCCCTGTTATCCTTCAACCTAGCTCAGGTGCCACTTCATTGGCAAAGTCACTTGTTCCTTGACCCTCCACCCAAGCCCTACATTCTCCATCGAAGAGGTGATGCTGCTCTCCTCGGGACAGCTTATTGTCCTGTTTCACACCTTTATTTCACTCCATTTTCCTCCTGTTTACAAGTCTATCTCTCCCAGGGGACATTGAGTTCCTTGAAGACAGAGGCTATGAAATGTCCACATCTCCCTGAGGCTCAACACACTGCCCGAGATGTCACAGGGGTTCAGTAAAGGTGTAACAAATGAATGAATGAGCACAAGTTGGGCGTGACTGGACACTGATTTAGGCATGTTGGGTCTCCAAGTCACAACCCAGTTGAAAGCTCCAGTTTATGTTTAGAATGTTGCTGCAGGTCAAGTCTCAGTGCTTGGGCTCAACTCCTGGCCAGGACACGGTAGGGAGGTGTTTGGGTGGTATTGAATGACTCACTGCCCTGGCTGCTTAACAGAATTACCAAGGGGCTCACGTTGCTCAGTGAAGCACGGTGGGAGCCCAGCGGTGCCAGTCAGGTCAAGAGCCAAAGCTGTTTCTGGGTTACTGTTTCCCTCATGCCTGGAGACAGAGGAAATTAAAAGCCACTGCCATCCACTAGCCCAGAAGAGAAAGGTTCAAAGGAAACAGAGAATGCCTCCTTTTTCTCATTGAATTTCACCCCCTTTCTGCCCTCAGGATCCCTGAGGGCCAACCCAGGAGGGAATTTAGATAAAATCTGAAACAATCGCTTCATCTTGCAGATTTGGAAGTTGAGGTCCAGAGAGAGGCATAAACCACATAAGGCCACACAGCTAGTACAGGACAGAATTGAGAACTGAGCCTGCACATTTTCATTCTGGGTACAGTAAGGGAGCATCATGGCCCACAGCCAGGAAAGGATGGATAGAGCAAGGGCAGGGAGAGTAAATCCACACCTGGTGGTGTTTGTTGGATTGACTTTTCTTTTTAAAAAAATTGAAGTGAAAGCCACATAACATAAAATGAACCATATTAAAGTGAAACAAACCAAAGGCTGCCCAGTCTATGGTGAGATTCCTCCTTGAGACCCTCCATCTTCAGTAAAGTTACCAAACTCACAGAAGCTTGGATGCAGGTGAATTTCTGTGACAACTGAGGAAGGAATGGAGCTTTGCTCCTTGAATTGATGTGGGGCAGAACCAGGCAGCACACTGAGATAAAAGGGCATGAGGCTGAGTGAGGCGTGATGACCCACACATTCATGGAAACTGGACTGTGGATTCAAGGCTCTCACAAGGCTTGGCATTGGGGCGTGGGTCAACTTTAATCAGATCTCCAAGGGCCTCAACTGACATCTGGGTTTCACATAACTGGACATGTGCCACAAGGGTTGTGCCACTGATGAGAGTCACAGTGTTCTCACAGCAAGAATACAGTGACTTGCACGCCTTTACCCCATGCAACCCTCACCCTTGCAGCCACAGTAGAAGAACTGGGATCTCCACACTGGTTCACTGTTGCTCCTTTTGACTGTTGGTCCAGAGGCCTTTATATGGCAGCCGCAAATGAACAACCTTTGCTCAGAGGAAGACCTGAGAAAGGCACCCATGAATATTCTGCTGCAAAGTAGAAAACTTGTAGAGTAACAGGTCTCCCTCGGGGCCTAATAAAACCTCGGCTCTTCTGCTCAGTTGCCAGGTGACGTGCTATTTACTGACTTAGAGCACCAAGCTAACAAGATCAGTATTAGGTTTAGACACATGTAGCTTTGTACCAGAGGGAATGCTACTCCTCATAAGGGGCTCTGCACCCCTTGGCCAACTCATCTCCCTTCTTGAATTTGATCCTAAGGAAATCAACAGAATCACAAAGCTAAACATCCAGAGATGTTCCTTACAAAATTATCCATAACACTAAGCAGCTGGAGACATAAAATTGCAACAATAGGTTGCAATTATCTTGTGAATCACCACAATGACATTTCTGCAGCCATAAAATAAAGATTGGAGCAATATGGCAAGTGCTTACAATATTAAGCAAGAACTGTGAATTGCATTTGTGACAAGATTGCAGCTATGTTAAAATGTGCTTTGTATATGAACAAGAAGATTGAAGGGCCTACGAAAAAATAAAAAATGCTGCAAAAGATAAAAGAACCATGAGAAACTTTTTCTTTAATATTATCTTTTATATCACCTTCTTAGTATTTCAATAGGTTTAAACCTGTAGTCTTATCCAGCTGTTCATCTACATCTGTTTCCCCCACCCAGTTAGATTTCATGCATCTGTCTCTATAAAGATATTTATAGTTCTGTTTGTGCTGACTTGTTCCTACCTCCCTTACCATGTAGATCTTTCTGTAAGGAAACCTCACATGACATTGGAGTAGAAGTCCCAGACTGCTGTGGTTTGGGAGACGTTTAATGACACTGCACTGGAGATATCACTGTGATTGCAAATGGAGGATTCATTTTCAGTTTGGACTCTGATCAGGAAGAGATTCTTCCCACCCAAAGACTTTAAAACCCTTCCCAGCAGTCAGCATGCAGAGACCAGAGCTGCCAAGACTGATGAATCCTGATCCTCACTGAAAAAAAGCAGCCACAGCAACCTCGGTGTACAAGACAGTGCTCCAGTGGGAGCAGTGAGCATCAGGGCCAGTGGGGCCCAGGTCCCAGGGTGAGCAAGCACAAACTATAATTTCTCTGTGATCAGTAGCTAGAGGTCTAGAACAAGTGGTGGGCATTTCAGTGCAGATAAGGCCATGAAGAACCAGAGGAATATAGCCCAGAGCAAAGGATGCTAACACCACAGGGACTCTTCCCTTAGTTCTACCCATGTGGATGCCAGATACCCAGATCCTTCCTAATTTGGCACTAGAGCTCACAGTAGAGTCTCAGCAAAATTCATTTTCTACACAGCCATGCAGAGGATGGCATTGAAATCTCATTCTGGAGAGGGTGTTCAGGTGTCCTCAGCATGTCGGCATAAAGGGCTGGGCTAAAGGACAAAAGGGATTGCTCCATAGACACCTGGATCAGGTGACTGCTACCTGACATCTGGAATCAGGTTTCAGCATCCTGAGTAGGCGAACCTGGGAGAGCAACTGACCTGGAGAATTTTGTCTGAACACATTTTCATTCTTCTCAATGAGCTATGTCTACTAGATGAGGAAAGCCCTTAGTAATTATTTCCATAAAAGGATCCACAAGAAAATGGGAGCAGAGGCTGTTTTGGGGAGGACAACAGGATAAATGGGGAAAGAGGAAGAGGAAGATTTTTACTGCTTTCCCTTTCTACTTTTCTATTTTTTTTGAACCACTCATTACCAAACCAAATAAATGGGTGAATAATGACTGAACAGTTATGTAAAATTAAATACATTGAAAATCTGCAGAGATTTGCTAATGATATTTCTCTGAATTGGAGACTGAGGCTAGTAGACAATTAGGTGGTGGTAAAAATTAAGGGGCACCAAGACAACTCCTGCTTCACAGAACAGGACCCCAGCCATCATGAGTTTGCTATTTGAAATTCACTCTTCAGACTGAAGATAATGTCTCACCATAAACATGCTTGCATATGCCTTCAAAGAAAATAAAAAAAATTCATTTTTATCTCCTCCAAATCCAAAATGAATCCTAACTATTGGAGGGGCAAGGGAGCCACCAGTTCCTCCATGCCCAAGATTGTACCTTTGTGGCTTGAAGGGTCAGGGTTTGCACTGTGGAGGAAGAAAAAGTTGGTGGGAGGCTCCTTGGGTTCCTCCCTCATAGCCATGAGGCAGGAACCAGGTGAGGATCAAGCTCAAGTCCCTCAGGATCTTGCTGCAGAGACAGCCATGCTGGGCAGTGGACCAAGTTTAGCCTGACTGATGGGAAACAGGACCAGAACTCCTGCTATGCCGGAGAGCGCCTTGGGTGTTCCTGCGCTCCTGCCAAGGCACTGTGCAAAGGCCTCGTGCCCCTGGCATGGTGGTACCACAATGGGAGCAAGCTTTGGAAAAAGGGGAAGGAAGCAGTAGAGGAAAAAACCAAGGAGGAGGTCATGGGTCTGTTAACAGCAAGGGGCAAGCGCAGGTGTGTGAACCATGGATGCCTAACAAAGGACAGGCTCTCTCAAATTAGATGGCATCACTCTGTCTTTGCCTTTCAACCCCGGGTGCTTTTTGATAACCTTCTGCTAAAAAGACTGAAGATTGGGTTTCTTTAGCCCATCTGAACAGAATGAATTGTGTACAAAAAGCCTCAAGGTGCAAAGAAAAGCACCCAACCTTGATCATTTTCTAAGGGACAGTTGCTGGTTATTCAAATTCCTAAGGGACAGTCGCTGGTTGTTCAAAAAGCATCTCCAAGACCCAGTGGCACTGAAATCCTGGGATCAAGGTGGCCATGTGGAGAGCTAGGCTTATAGGCCCTGGGAAGCGGGGTAGAACCCACCAGAGCTGCTTAGGGAAGGAACACTTTCTTAATGTCACTGAAATGGAGGAAGGATGCCTCTTTTTTTAATTCTTCCTGCACCTGCTACCAGATCACAGCAGTGGTCATCTCTCTCGGACACGCAAAACCTTACAGTGGCTCTAGCTGTCTTTTACTTGAATCTCCTCTTCTCTCTGGCATTCAGTGCTTCCAAAATCCAGTGCTAACCCATGTCCAACCCTGTCTTCCTCTTTCCCAACTGTGTATATCTAGCCATGAGTAGGGACCAAGCAAGCCCCATGCTGCTTTCTGCCCCTGCTCATGCCAGTCCCTCCCCCCAGAAACAGTTCCCCATTTTCCAAGCTCTCAAAATGTCATTTTTGAACTCTTGGCTTTTTTTCACCCCAATGTCATCTTTTTAACAACACCATCACTTGTCCTTTGCTCTGCACACCTAGTCAAGAGGAATTTCTCTATCTCATCTCTTAGAGCATTTCCTCTGTGATTTTCTTGGGGTTCATGACTTTCTCCTTCATATTTTGTTCATTTGTGCTTCTCATAGCTTTGCTCTGGATGGTACTCTCAGGATGGTTCACAATGGCTGACACACAGGGGGTCACCTGTGGGTATTGGAAGGACTGAAGTGAGGGACAGAGTTCATGGTCACTGGGAGAGCACGGGCTGGCTGCTGGCTGCCAAGTTTGCTTTAGGTGCAGAGCTGGGCTGGCTGACCTGTTTTCTTGTAGCTCCAGGGTTTTATGCGTCTAGGAGTCTATGAATAGGCAAAGCAAAAAGTCCACACTAAGCATCTTTTCTGCCCCTACCCCCAATCTCAGGTTCAGGGAGATCCCTCGGGGATCAGTGCTTTAAATCACACTCATGGCACGCTGTGGAAGGACACTCCTTCCAGGAGCTGACTAATGCTGCCCAGCCTTTCCCAGGGAGCGCTGTCTGCTGCCTTCTGGGCAGGCTGTGTTTTTCCTCTGTACTCTGGAGCCTCTAAGCTCCTCTGGCCTGCCTGGCACAGGTAAGGCCTCTGAACAGAGGCGTCCTTCTCTTGGGAGTGCTCCAGTGGCCCCTCCCTCAGACACCAGCACAAGGTTTCCTCCTCCCCACTGTCTCATGTGCTGCCTGCCTGTAGCACACAGGGCCCAGGCTGGGAGCTCTATGATCACCAGAAGACAAGGGTGCAGGGTAGGAAAGGGTGGCAAAGAGAGATCCCTTTACTCATGCACCCTTCAGGGAAAAGGGAGAATTTGACTGGAGCCTGTTTTCTGGGTAATTTGGCATCAGACAGCAGCAAGGCCTGGAATCTTGCCATATCTTTGTTTTGTTTTGTGTTTTTCCTCTCCTCCAATCATCCCAAGCCATTGGGGAGCCGGAGGGCATCAAGGGGTGGGGGCTGCAGGCACACTGGGCCTGAGAAGGAATGCTGAGCCTGCAGAAGTGGCCCATTGAGATTCCTGCTCACAGCGGAGGGGCGGTGGCACCCCAGCCTACCACCACAAGGGCAGCTCTGTCCTGTGGGCACAGGGCTCTGTCCCAGCCCCACTGGCTGGGAGAGAACAACATTTCCTTATAAGGCCCCGATGGCCTTGCCAAGGCTGGATGCTCTGACAGACTGTAGCTTTCCATTCTCCTCGCCCAGCTCCAGTGCAGGCCTTGAATGTAGCCCTTGTTGTCAGGCCCCTCCTCTCTTCCAGGGCCCCCACCCCACCCACTTCCAGTCCCTGCCAGAGCCAGCCCCACTGAGCAGGATAAACAGCCCAGAGGCCTCTCCCAGGGAGGGCCTGGTTCTGCTCAGGCCTGCTGGAGGCAGCACAGGGTAGCAGAAAGAGCAGCAGGATGCAGGGTTCACCAGCCCTGCAATTGCTTTACCTGTTCATGAAGGTTCAGCGAAGTTCCCAACTTCTATGAGCCTGTTTCCCCACCTGGAAAACAGAGATCTAATTGCCAAGAGGCCCAAATTCTTTGCATTGCATTCAAAGCCCTTCCTAGTCTGGCTCCTTTCACAGCCTTACCTCTATTTGCTACCCCATGGTCGGTTCCCTAACCCTTCCCCTAACTCATGCTTTCTTTCTTAGGCTGCCAGGGCTGTGCATGTGGAATGACCCCGTGAAATGCCTGCAGGGCCCCCTTACCCTAAATATGCCTTCTTTCCTTCTCCCAGGGAAAAGGAATCCCCTCTCTCTTCTCTCCTCTTCATTCGCATGCACCTCTCCTAGAGCCTTTCTGTTTTGCAATTGCAATGATTTGTGTACAAGCCTTTTCCTTTATCAGATATTGAGTGGTCCCCTTGAGGATCAAATGGTCTCTCTTCCTTTTTATATTCCTGAGCTCTACCACAGAACCAGCACGGAATCAGTGCTTCATGAAATGCCTGAATATACAGTACTGGGCAAGCTCAAAAGAGACAACTGATCAGCAAACACTGTGTAAACTATAAAGTGCTGTGCACTTGTAAAGGGCAACAATCATATCATGCTGCCCTCCACCCCTAATTCTACCCTTTGTACGTTATCATAACTCCTTTTCCTGTCTGCCAAGTTCAGTATCCTGAATTCTGGGCTCATTGCAACCCCTCAAGTGCTTAACATCTATCACTAAGATATTACTGTTCCTTTTTTTTTTTACTTAATCCCTTTACCTTTTTCACCAGCCTTCCACCCCTCTCCCTTCTGACAGCTACCAGTCTATTCTCTGTACTTATGAGTCTGTTTCTATTTTGCCTGTTTATTTTGTTCATTAGATTCCACATAAAGTAAAATAATGTGATAGTTGTCTTTCTTTGACAGGCTTATTTCACTTAGCATAATATTCTTTAGGTCCATTCATGCTGTGGAAAAGGTAAGATTTCTTTCTTTTTTACAGGTGAAAAGTATTCAATTGTGTAAATGTACCATAGCTTTTTTATTACTCATCTACTGATGGGCATTTGGGCTGCTTCCAAATCTTGACTATTGTAAATAACTCTGCAATGAATATAGGGGTGCATATATTCTTTCAAAGTAGTGGTTTGGGTTTCTTTTGATATATTCCCAGAAGTGGAATAGATGGGTCATAAGGCAGTTTTATTTTTTGAGGGAACTGCATACTGCTTTCCACAGTGGCTGCACCAATCTGCATTTCCACCAACAGTGCACAAGGGTTTTTTTTACTCCACAACCTACCCAACACTCGTTATTTGTTGATTTATTGATGATAGATATTCTGACAGGCTTGAGGTGATATCTCATGGGGTTTTCATTTGCATTTCTCTGATGACTAATGATATTGTGCATATTTTCAATGTCTGTTGGCCATCTGTATGTCTTCTTTGGAGAAGGCTCTCTTCAGGTCCTTTGTCCATTTTTCAATTAGATTGCTTGTTTTTGGTGTTGAGTTGTATAATTTCTTTATAAATTTTGGATATTAATCTCTTATCAGATGTATCACTGGCAAATATATTCTCCCATTCAGTGGGGGTGTTTTCATTTTGTTGATGGTTTCATTTGCTGTGCAAAACTATTTATTTTTTATGTAGTTCCATTTGTTTATTTTTTTTGTTTCCCTTGCCTGAGGCAATATATTAGAAAAAAATATTGCTATAAGAAATGTCTGAGATTTCACTGCCTACGTTTTCTTCTAAGACTTTTATGGTTTCAAGTCTAACATTTATGTCTTTAATCCATTTTGAATGTAGTCTTTTAAAAATATTTTTATTGATTTCAGTAAGTAAAGGAGAGGGAGAGATAAGTCTAACATTTATGTCTTTAATCCATTTTGAATGTATTCTTTTAAAAATATTTTTATTGATTTCAGTAAGGAAAGGAGAGGGAGAGAGAGAGATGAAAACATCAATGATGAGAATCATTGATCATCTGCCTCCTACATGCCCTCCCCCCCCATCCCACACTGGGAATCAAGCCTGCAACTTGGGCATGTGCCTTGTCTGGGAATCAAAACATGACCTCCTGGTTCATAGGTTGATGCTCAACCACTGAGCCATGCCAGTCAGGCTTGAGTGTATTCTTGTGCATGGTGTAATGTGGTCTATCTTTCTTTCTTTCTTCCTTTCTTCCCTTTTTTTTTTTGCATGTATCTGTCCAATTTTTCCAACACCATTTATTGAATAGACTATTTTTACCCCGTTGCATGTTTTTGCCTCCTTTGTCAAATATTAATTGACTAGAGGCCCAGTGCACAAATTTGTGCATGCGTGGGGTCCAGCCAGCCTGCCTGATCTGGGCTAATTGGGCCAGGCTGGCCAGGGGAAGAGTCGTGGGTGGTTGGTGGGCTGGCCCAGCCCCTGATCAGGGTTGGGGGGTGTGGCTAATCGGGGGTGGGGGCAGCCAGAGGAAGGGGCCCCAGGCAGTTGGCTGGCTGTCCCCACCCCTGGTTGAACTCCCAGTCGAACTACTGGTCGAGGGGACAATTTGCATATTAGCCTTTTATTATATAGGATTATTTCTGGGTTCTGTATTTTGTTCCATTGATCTATATGTCAGTTTTACTGCTAGTACCATGCTGTTTTGATAACTGTGGCCTTGTAGTATTGTTTAATAGCAGGTAGCATGATTCCTCCAACTTTATTCTTCTTCCTCAAGATTGTTGTGGCTAGTCATGGTCTTTTGTAGTTCCAAATAATTTTTTGGAGTATTGGTTCTAGTTCTGTGAAATATGCCATTGATATCTTGATAGGAGTTGCATTGAATCTATAGATTCCTTTGAATACTATGGGTATTTTAATGATGTTAATTCTTCCTATTTATGAACATGGTATTTATGCTTCCACTTATTTGCATCTTCTTCAATTTCTTTCTTTAGTGTCTTATAATTTTCTAATTACAGGTCTTTTACATCCTTGGTTTAATTTATTCTTATGTGGGGTTTTTATTGTTATTTTTTATGTAATTGTGAATGGGATTGTTTTCTTAGTTTCCCTTTCTAATAATTTATTATTAGTGTATAAAAATGCAATTGATATTTGGATATTTATTTTGTATCCTGCTACTTTACTGAATTCATTTATCAGTTCTAGTAGTTTTTTGGTGGAATCTTTAGGGTTATCTATATACAGTATCATGTCATCTGCAAATAATGACAGTTTTACTTCTTTCTTTCCAATTTGAATGCCTTTTATCTTTCATTCTTGTCTGATTGTTGTTGCTAGGACTTCCAGTATTATCCTATATAATAAAAGCCAATATGCAAATTGACCGAATGGTGGAACGACCTGTCTCTATGATGCGCACTGACCACCAGGGGGCAGATGCTCAATGCAGGAGCTGCCCCCTGGTGGTCAATGTGTTCCCACAGGGGGAGCACCGCTCAGCCAGAAACCAGGCTCACGGCTGGCTAGGGCAGCAGTGGTGGCGGGAGCCTCTCCTGCCTTTGCGGCAGTGCTAAGGATGTCCAACTGATGTCGTAGGCCTGCTCCCCTTCAATTAGACATCCTCTGAGGGCTCCCAGACTGTGAGAGGGTGCAGGCCAGGCTAAGGGACCTCCCTGAGTGCATGAATTTCATGCACCAGGCCTCTAGTCCTATATATTAAAGAGGTATTATGCAAATTAACTGTCACACCATCACCAGATGGCAGCACCCACAGTGGGGGCAGGGCTGGCTGCTCTGCACGCCTGCCACCAGAGTCCCCTCAGCTCTGCCGGGGCCTCAGGTCCTCCTGCACCCCCCACTGACTGAGGTTCCGGCAAGCTGTGGATGGCAGCTGCCCAGCCACCCAGGGCTAGCCTGAGGCACAGGGCCGGCCTGAAGTGCAGGTAACCAGGGCCGGCTGAGGCTTGTGCTACCAGTAGTGGCAGCAGCAGAGGTGTGATGGGGGTGTCGCCTTCCCCTGATCTCCGGGTCGCCTCCCGCCCCTGAGGGCTCCCGGACTGTGAGAGCGGGCAGGCTGGGCTGAAGGACCCCCTCTCCAGTGCATGAATTTTCATGCACCGGGCCTGTAGTGTTGAATAAGAGTGGTGAAAGCAGATATCCCTGTCTTGTTCCTAATCTTAAGGAAAATGCTTGTAGTTTTTGCCCATTGAGTATGATGTTTTCTGTGGGTTTGTTATATTTGGCCTTTGTTACATTAAGATGTATTCCCTCTATTCCTATTTTGCTGAGAGTTTTAATCATAAGTGGGTATGGGATTTTATAAAATGTTTTATCTGCATCTATTAATATGATTGTGTGGTTTTTATCCTTCATTTTGTTTATGTGGTGTATCATATTTCTTGATTTGCACATATTGTACCAACATTGCATCTCCAGAATAAATCCCACTTCATCATGGTATATGATCTTTTAAATGTATATATGGATTCAGTTTGCTAATATTTTTTGAGGATTTTAACATCTATGTTCATCATGAATATTGGCCTATAATGTTCTTTATTCAAAGTGTCTTTATCTGGTTTTGAATTAGGATAATGCTGGACTCATAAAATGAATTTGGCAGTTTTTCCTCTTGAATTTTTTTGAATAGTTTGAGAAGGATAAGTGTTAGTTCTTTGAATGTTTGGTAAAATTCACCTGTGAAGCCATTTGGTCCAAGACTTTTGTTTGTTGGAAGTTTTTTTTATTATTATTGTTTTAATTTCATTAGTTGCAATATGTCTATTCAGGTTTTCTGATTCTTCCTGATTCAGTTTTGGAAGTTTGTATGTTTCTAGGAATTTGTCCATTTCATCCATATTGTCCACTTTATTGGCATATAGTTGTTTCTAATATTTTCTTATAATTCTTTATATTTCTTTAGTGTCAGTTGTTATTTCTCTTCTTTCATTTCTGATTTTATTTATTTGTGTACTCTCTATATTTGTTGTTGATGAATCTGGTTAAAGGTTTGTCAATCTTGTTTATCTTTTCAAAGAACCAGCTCTTGGTTTCATTAATATTTTGTATTTATTTTAGACTCTATTTGGTTTATTTCAGCTCTGATCTTTATTAATTTACTTTCTTCTATTCACTCTGGGTTTTGTTGGTTGTTTTTTCTAGTTCCTTTAAGTGTAAAGTAGAAACTCAGAGACACAGACAACAGTATGGTGATTACCAGAGGGAAAGGGGGTGGGAGGAATTAGAAGAGGGTAAAGGGGGGGAAATGGAGATGGAAGGAGACTTTACTTGGAATAGTGAACACACAATACAATATATAGATGATTTATTATAAATTTGTATATCTGAAAGCTATATATTTATATTGACCAATGTCACACCAATAAATTCAATGAAAATAAAAAAAATGTAACTCTTCTGACATCAGCAATGCCCCAAACCCCTTATATGTTTTTAAAAAAAGACTGGAGAAGTATGGCAAGCACTTAATTAATACACATATAGTAGTTTTTAGATGTTATGATGTTTTTGATTTTATCAGCTTTTAAAATTCTATTATAGTCTCTAAATAAATAGCCATGTTTATAACTTTTAAAAAACAATATTACTGGTCTTTAGAATGCCAGTGGTGGGGGATAAAATCATTTTTGGACATTATCAATTATTTCCATACTGACCCCTTCCATGCACATATCACATGGTCACACAAGAGGATTGAATGAATGGGCTCCCAGTCCGTATCCCCACCTCTTTGACTCATTTATACATTCTAGGTTTCCACATCATTCTCAGAAAAAAGAATCCAATAACTTTAGAAGTTAGAAGCATGCTGATTAATCCAATCTCAACATCTGACAGTTGAAGAAACTGGGCTCCCTAAATGAAAAGTGGCTTTCTTTCCTTAAA
>NW_005368456.1:863226-880683 GCF_000412655.1 Myotis brandtii | reverse complement strand
TAGAGGCCCAGCACACAAATCACATGAGACTCAGACCCGCCACGCCACGCAGGACTCCAGACCCACCGCACCGCGAGACCCATCAATGCACCTCCTGGTGACTGGTTGTTTGGTCATTATGGCATTACGGGCACTGGCCTTTTATAATATAGATAGTTGGTATACAATCCTATATGGGTTATATTAGTTTTGGGTGTATGATACAGTGATTTGACATTTTAACACCTTACAATGTGATCATCCCGCTAATTCTAGTGACCATCTGTTACCAGGCAAACTTATCACAAGATTATTGACTATATTCCCCTTCACTTTTTCACCCTTCCTCCACCCTCTCCCACCTGGCAACCATCCCTTTGGTCTCTGAGTTCTATGTCTCTATGAGTTAAAGCAGGACTATTTTTATCCCCTTTTGAGGAAAATGGGGCTCAGTGAGCTCAACTAACTTCTTCAAATCACACAGCTAATCAGTAGAGAACATAGGATTTAAATCCTGGTCTGCCTGATTTAAAGCCCATGTCTTCCTATTAGATCAACTGGGAAGAAGTTTCCAATAACCAAAAAAATGAAAAGTGGCTTTTTAATATCACATGAGTCACACACAGAATCAGGATTATGGCTAAGTCTCTGACTCTTGCCACCAAAGCACTCACACCCACATAGTTGCCTCCCTAAGGCAGAGTGATGATGGATATAGCAGCATCTCTTGTCAAGCTGACTTCTTATGGGTCTGGGATGTGTCAAGTTCCAAATAAAGAATTTCAGTCTCCACCAGAACAAATCTCTCTGAAATGGGGATTTTTGCAAATTATTGGGTCACTGATTTGCAAGCACAGCACAGTTAGTTACTGTTGTGAAACTCTATTCCCCATGATCCTAGCAACAATTTTAAAACAGAAAAATCTTACTCCAGAATGAAATACCCTGTTTTTGATCTACATACTCATCTTCTCAGAAATTATTGTAGGACAAAGCTCACAGTTGATCATGAACCATGTTCTAACACTATTTGCCACAGAGTCAAATTCAAGATATAAAATGGGTCTGCTTTGGGCTCCATCCAAGAAGATTTAGTTACTTGAATACCAAAAAGGCCTTATTATAATGATTTTTCTCCTAGAAGATGCCTAAGGGCAGACCCTGTAGGAAGCTAGGATAATAAGTAGAAGGAATCCTGGGCCAGGGGATCTGAGATTAAACTCTGTTCCCAACTCTGGCTCAACTTACTATGAAACCAAAAGCAAGTCACCTGTCTTTGTAGATTTTGTTTTCCTCAGCTACAAAATGGGAATAAGGTGCCTCCAAAACCATTTCCAAAGTCAGTAAGAATTAGATCAATTGAGATGATGGATATGAAAGTGATTTATGAGTGATAATAAAATGTGTCTGAATAAGGGATAACTATTAATAGACAGAGGTTCTTCCATTGGGGTTTTTCTTCTGGGTACAGAAGAGGAAAAAGAAAAAACCTTTCATTTCCAGGGTCCTATAATGTTTGCTCCATCTCCCATGGCCACTGGCAGATGCACTATGGCTGATCACTTTCCAGGAAACCAAGGGAAAGGTGGGGCTGGTCTTGTTAAGCAATTGCTTCAAGATACTGGAGAATGGATAAAGGGAGACATTTTCTTACCCCATATTCTCCTACCCTTTCTTTTCAGGTAGAAAGAAGTGCTTGCCAAGTCCAGACTTTGGGAAAGCTCTGTGTGAATTGGGAAGTCATTTCTCTTCTCTGAGCCTCTATTTCCTAATATGTAAAATGAAGAGGTTGAATATAGTGATATTTAAGTTTAGGGATAACAATTTAATTTATTGCCAAAAAGAAATACTTTTGAACGTGATAACATGTATTATTAGTAATTGCACCAGGATGATCATGGCCTGTTTCAGGCAAAATGAAAGTATGGGCATTTTATTTAGCCCTGTTTCAACTTGCACTATTAGTAGGAAAACAAAATGACCCTGTGAAAAATAAATTACAGCTCCTTCAGTGTCATCTTGGCCACATTGAATTTTGGTTCTACAGGTTGTTTCTACATTATTCTCATTCACCAAGAGAAAAAGTAGGTTTGCAGTTGTTCGTATGGAAAAAGACATGCAGGTTATGATTATTATAATAGCTCTGTTAACTCAAAAGAATGCCACAATGCAGCTGTAAACCTACTTTTGCCCTTCCCTTGTATATAAAAGAGCCTGCATGTCATAAAGCATTTCTACATCCTTTATCTCCATGTAACAGCCCTGTGAGGCAAGCATGCAAAGGTGTAAATCCCATTTTAGAGACTTTTTTAAAGGCCTAGAAAAAGTCAAGGACTTGCCCAAAGTCATGGAGCAAAGAGAAACAAAGCCATGTCCTAGACCAGTGATGGCGAATCTATGACACACGTGTCAGAGGTGACACGCGAACTCATTTTTTTTGTTGATATTTCTTTGTTAAATGGCATTTAAATATATAAAATAGCCAATTCATAACAGTAGCAACATTACAGTTATGAAGTAGCAACGAAAATAATTTTATGGTTGGGTCACAACATGAGGAACTGTATTTAAAGGGCCAGAAGGTTGAGAACCACTGTCTAAGGCAGTGATGGCGAACCTATGACACGCTTGTCAGAGGTGACACGCGAACTCATTTTTTTGGTTGATTTTTCTTTGTTAAATGGCATTTAAATATATAAAATAAATATCAAAAATATAAGTCTTTGTTTTACTATGGTTGCAAATATCAAAAAATTTCTATATGTGACACGGCACCAGAGTTAAGTTAGGGTTTTTCAAAATGCTGACACGCCGAGCTCAAAAGGTTCGCCATCACTGTCCTAGACTCTTAGCCCTGTGCTTATTTCATTGGGCCAGATTAGTAATGAGGGAACTTATTTTTCAAAGACTGGCTTTAGGCCAGCCACCTTTCATCCAAAAAGTTTCTTTTCTATCCATAACAATGACATTCAAAGCATGTCAAAGAATTTTTTTGGACCCCCCTAAAGCTTGACCAGCAACTTAAAAATCAGATGAGGAAACCAATACCCAGATAGAATGAGTTTTCCAAGATGACCCATTAAGACCCACATCCAAGTAGAATTTAGATCCCCAAATTTCTCCTTTAGCACTCTTTCAATATTCACTAAACACAAACATACATAACATATATCCATTCACCACCTTTCAAAGACTCATGAATTACTTTTTTATTTTCTAACATTGGGAAGCCTCAAGCTATTACTTCCTTTCTTTAGCTTAGAGAAGTAAAAGTGGAAACTATTTAAGTCTAAGGCATTGCAATGGCCACTTGTTATTTCTCTTCCTTGAACTTCCAGTGTAGATTAAATTAAATTCAGTTTCTTCATCAGCAAAGCTTCTGTAATTCCAAATGTCTACCAGAGCCCTGAGGGCACAGCCAAAGGGAGCTTGCCACACAGGAATGAGCACTTGGAAAATCTATAATGAACTTAAGTTAGGGTTAAGTTCAGGTTCAGCTACTCCTTTGCGGCATTACCTTGACCAAGTTATTTCCTCAATCTGGGCCTCTGTGTTGTTTTTTTTTTATCTCTGAAATAAAAGAGTTGGATTAGGTCACGTCTAAACATCCTTCCAGCTCTAACAAGCTGTGAGTATACAAAGTGTAGGTGTAGATGTTTTTGAGTGGAGGGCTGATCAAATTCTTTTCTGTTCATTAGTCTCATAGGAGTCACTGCCCAGGAGAGGTTTTGTCTTCACATCTTGCTGGTAGATATTTCCTATCCCTTTGCCTTCTTCCTGTTTCCCTCCTGCTGATTAGCACAAGTAACTACTTGTGCCAGCCAAAAGAAGCAAAGGTCTGGTCACCCTCTCCAGTACACACTAGGGGTGTTGAGTTAGATTAGAGGCATTAGCCAAGTTGCTTAATTGGCTGAATCCTCACAATCTAATACAGTTCTGGAAAACATTGCTCAAAGCCTAATCATTTATTTCCTAATTTATTGCCTGTGCTGATATCATCATTGCATATATTTTTCTAATGAACTGTAACTACAAGACAAAAGAACAATTCCATGATATGCATTGATGTCACTGTTTGAGTCCAAATGGCCCTGAAGATGGAGGAAAAGAAATATGTAGCAATGACTCATTCCTAATACAGAGGACCAATAGCACAATTTGTGATTCTGAGCTGAAGGTTCAGACACAGGATACCCATTCTGTCAGTCTTCCTTTTATGTGGGAAGTGCAGCTGGTTGGAGTTGACTGCTGTGTTTCTGCTTACCCACACCCTCTCTCTTTCTTCTCATACAGAAAGTTCTTATTCAGTGGAAAACCCATCCAAGTATTATGCATAAGATAGACTCTTCCTACATAACCAAAGAGGCAAACCTATGTCTTGGGTCTGGTCCCCATATGAAGATGAAGGCCAGAATGAAAGTGAATATTATACCAAAGCAAGTCAATCCAATTCCTCACCATGAATTTTCTGGTTTTAGAGAATTATTTTTCCCCATTGGGTTTACTTAGTTGATAGAGTGCAAGTCTTAGGTGAGTATCCTACTCATACATGGAGAGAACTGGAAAGAAAAAAACCTATGTTATCTGAGACCCTGGGTAAAGCCATGTATAAAGCAAGGCTACATTTCAGCTTTTCTGTTACTGAGTTAATATATTCCCTCTTTGGTTTATGTTAGTTTGAGTTAGGTTTTTGTAATATGCAATTAAAAAGAATCCTGACTCTTGTTAGCTGCTTATTAAAGTCTCCATAGAACCTTTGACTATCAGAGTTGCAAGAACTTTTAATGTGTTCAACTCCATTGTATACATAGAGAGGATCTGTCAAGGTTACCCAAAGAAGTTACAGAACTAGAAGGCAGATTTCTAAATTAACCTAAAAGGTCCTTCAGGCCATGGTCGAGTAGCTCAGTTGGTTAGAGTGTTGTCTTTAATACACCAAGTTTGGGGCTTTGATCCCCAGTCAAGACACATACAAGAATCAACCAATGAATGCATAAATAAGTGGAACAACAAATTGATGTTTCTCTCTCTCTCTCAAATAAATAAATAAATAAATAGTCCTTCAGAGGTCACTTAATCCAATTCTCAAAGTTATTTTAACATCAATCCTACAGTGTCAAACAGAGGGGGGAAAAGTCTCAACTTTGAGCATCATTTTTTAAGAGCCGTAGGAGTGCCACAGCCCTGAGCTTCCCAAAAGTGTTGTGTTCATACATTCGTGCCATCCTCTTATTTTTGTTACACTTTTATTGCTATTATAATTCCAGAATAAAATGCCTAGCTTCAAATGTCATTCACTGTTTTCTTGCAAACTGTTTGAACTTGGCCAGATTAGTTATAATATTGTGCATCAGTTTCTTCATCTACAAAATAGAGGTGGTAAAAATAGTGCTCACTTTATAGAACTATTATAAGTATTCTCAAAACTCATGTATTTAGACCAATGGTTGGAATATAATACTCAATAATTTTTGACTGTTACTACTAGTTTATGATTTTTTAAACAACACTGAGAGACAAGACAACTTATAGATAAGTAAGTTAAAGACCAGAGAGGATAAAAGACATGCTGAAGGTAACATGGTAGTTAGTGGAAGAACTAAAACCAAGTCCCAATTCACATGATTCTTACTTTAAATTGTGTTCCATAAACCAGTTGATCATTTCAGATTGTGCTTACTCATTCACACATTCATTCTTACATTATTGTTTCATGTACTCATTAATTCAGTGAATATTTCCTGAGAACCATAGGTCCTATTAAGCCCTAGGATCTGTCATTTAAATATCTGGGTTCTAGTCCCAACTCGTCACTAAATCACTATTGAGGACTAGGTCAAGTGATTTCTCTTTGGGCACCAGTTTCTTCAATAGACTGGGCAAAATGTCTCCATGGCTCCTTGCATAGCAAGCTCCTATTTGTGTTTTTAGTGTTACATTATTGGAAGATAAAAAGATGCAGTCTTGGTGCAGAGGAACCCATGACCAAGCCAGAGAAACAAATATATAAATGTGATGTGGCTTCCACATGCAGGGTTGACAAGAAAGTTGATTTCTGGCATATTCTGAAGGCCCTCTCTCACCCCCAGATGAATGACCATGAACAAGAACTTCATATTGAGTTGCACACTGGTGGCCCTTGGGCCCAGTGAAACTTTGTGAAAGTGTTTTGTTTGGCCCATGGTGCTTTTTTAAAAACTTTAGCTCAACTTTCAACAGCTGGGAAGTTTCTCATTAAAACCCAGATTCCTGGCTTCTCTTGAAATAGCATAAGATCTAACAAAACTGGACTGGAATTATGAATGACAACTGACATCTTAGAGCTTAACTATTTTAGAGGGGATACATGTCTCCGTAATTAGAGGTGAACACTTGGGTTCATATTGAGGCAGACTGTATGAATTCAAACATCAATGATGAGAGAGAATCATGGGAATCGAGCCTACAACCTGGGCATGTGCCTGACCAGGAATCAAACTGTGACCTCCTGGTTCATAGGTTGATGCTCAACCACTGAGCTTGAATTCATGAACAAGAACTTCATATTGAGTTGCACACTGGTGGCCCTTGGGCCCAGTGAAACTTTGTGAAAGTGTTTTTTTATCATGCACATTTAAAAACATTCATGAGAGAGGATGAGAGGGGAAATGAATGTTTTGTAATAACCTGAATATATATATTTTAGATTGAGGACTTTAAGTTTCCGGATTTAATTAGGAATTCATTTTAGGCGAGACAGGGACCAGCATGCTTTGATATTTGATTAGGAGAAATGCTTCTAGACCTAGACAAATCACTTATAAATGTTATCTTCATTTCTCCACAGGTCATTTGAGTTGGTGACTCTGGGTCTTACTTTGATGTACTGGTAACCAGACTCTCTACAGAAAGAAGTTTTGATTTGTAGAGTTTGCCAAATTCACTGTGTAAATACTCCCACCATAAATAAACACAAGGGTGGTTTAACAATTTCTCATGACATTTCTGAAATTTTAGCAATTGGGTCTTGTGAGCCAGTATAAGCAGACTCAACATAGCAGGTCTATCTAATTCTAGAATGCGGGCATATAAAGATTTTGCTACTTTTCTCTCACTTTGATTTCTATGGAGAAGACAGAATAAATATAAAATATAAGCCATGCCTACCTTCAGAGGCATTTTGGTCTAGGTCAAGAGATAAGAGATAAAGCTAACACTTTTGAAATAATTAGAGGGCCTTTCAAGAAGAATCAGTACCTTATTCAAAATCTCTGCTTGAATGTCCAATAAAAATATCAAATTCACTACATCTAAAATAAGTTTATTGGATTTCCTTCCAAAACTATATTGTATTTCCCCAATCGTCCCATCTCAATAAATAACCTTTCACCCAGTTCTCATGTTAAAAGAGGAGTCACTCTTGATTCCTTCCTATTTCTCACCCTCCTTTTTTAAATATGATTTTATTGATTTCAGAAAGGAAATAAGAGAGAGAGAGAAAGAGAGAGAGAGAAACATCAATGATGAGAGAGAATCATGGGAATCAAGCCTACAACCTGGGCATGTGCCTGACCAGGAATCAAACTGTGACCTCCTGGTTCATAGGTTGATGTTCAACCACTGAGCCACACTGGCTCAACCCCCTTTTTAAATCCAGAAACAAGTCTTGTTTATTCACCTTCAAAATTTATCTTAACTTATCCAAATTCCAGCCTCCTGTTACAATAACCCTAGTCCAGCCCCTTTTACACCCTCTCCCCCAGCCTGGTCTCTAAATCTCTCAGCTCTTCCTCACCATCAGTTTCTACCAGTTATTTCTTGTCTCCAGCCCTACACATTTGCCATGATTAGCTCCTTCTCATTCTTCAGATACTTGTTTAAATGTTACATCCTTACAGAAATCTTCTCTGCCTATCCTGTCTAAAGTAACTCTCCCTACCTGACCAGTAATTCCCCATTCCATCAACCTGCCAATTGTCACACCTTGTTTACTTATTTATGGCTTGCCCCTCCTCACACACACAAAATATAAATTCCACGAGTGTAGAAATCTTTTATGCCTTGTTTTTGCCCTATATCTTCAACCTAGCACAGTGCTTAACACATAGTAAACATTAAATAAATATTTGTTGAATGAATGAATGAGCAAATGATAAAGGTGACATGAGGAGATGACATTTCAAAGAGTCCTTTGGTCTCTAACATTTTAAGAGTCTGTGGCTTTAAGAGTGTATTTTTATACTTTCTTATGTTGGTCCAGTTCTTAAAGTAGAGTAGAATTCAGTGGAGAGACAGATAAATGAAGGCACCAACAGTCAGCAGTAGTCTGGGGCGACTCCCTGGAAGAAGTGGAAATATACTAGGCTTCTCCAGCATTCTGAATTACACAAAAAAGATCTGTCACCTTATAAAAATTTTCACCCTAATCTTTATTTCAATTGCCAACTACTCTACTTAATGTCAAATGTGATTGTGTTTATGAAAACTTGATGAGCACACTTTTCAGGAACATCTACCTTCTAAACTGCTGTGTTCTTAACTCTGTGTATGTGTGTGTGTGTGTGTGTGTGTGTGTGTGTGTGTGTGTGTGTGTATGCACGTGTGAACTCAAATATCAGGTTTGATATAGATCAAGAACATGCAGAATTTGGCCAAAGGCCCATAGACTCGACCCCCCTTGGCTGGCTTGATATCTGAAGGAAGGATCTGTTCCACCCTTCAGAGAAGATCCATTTAGGACAGGAAGTGAGTCATCTGTGTTCCACAGAGGACCCATCACAGGTTGGACTATACTAAATGTGAAACAGATTATACTGGAACAAAATCATGACATATTTGTTCCCTCCCACACTGTGGGACATTTCATAACCCCTTGTTACTTTACCCTGAAACTTTCAGAGCTGAAAAAGTCTTCCGAAATCACCTGTCTGACCCTCTTGTTCTATGCAGAGGGAAACTGAGGTCCAGAAAAGGGTGGTGCTTTGTTCAAGTTCACACAGCATATTTAGAGCAGAGCCAGTATCAGCTCCCTGCCTTAAAGCTCAGTCAAATGTTCCATAGAAACATATATTATGTGCAAGCTGAGTTTTTAAAGAGAATACCCATTTTATTCCTTTGTTTAGTCTTTATTAGTAACTTCATGAACTATTTACTGACTTTTTATAATTAAAAAAATAAAATTTTAGTAACTAGCCTCTAGTTATATTGGGGTCCTAGGACATCCCAAAGGAATCCTGGCTTAAAATGCTTAAAGTCTTCACATAATGAAATATAAGACAATACACACCGATTTATAACAAGAGGTAAATGACATTTTAATGCAAAGTAGAGACTAAGTCATTTTAAAACCAGCAAAAAGAACTGATTCTTCTCATTTCATCTCTGTATTTAAGATTTAGAGATCATCTCTTGCGGTTTTTAGCAACTTAAGTTTGTCTGAGATGTGAAAGCCATAGAAGGATGCATGCCAATCTGCTCATCTGTTACATGCAAAGGATTGGAGACTGGAGAGAGGCTATTAACTTTTAAAAACAGAGAGAGAAATTTGTGTGAGGTTCTTCATCTGTCAATTGATCAGCTGGAGTTGAGAAAGTAATAGGGATTCAAGGCACATACACTTAAACATCATGATGCCTGACAGGTACACAAGAATCATTTGTTCAATGTCTTAACATCTAGTCTGAAAAGATGCCTACACAAACTGCAGAAGGAATTAGAAATAAAACCTCACCCTTCCTAGCTCTCCATTCACCCTCCTGGTTCTGACTTTCTCCACAGTCACCATCTCCTCCAGTCCTCCAGTGTCAGAGAGAAAGCCTGGAGTCTGGACTCAGGAACCCTACTGCACAGCTGATCACAAACCAGTTTTGGATCCTTAGACCAGTGCTTCTCAAACTTTCAGAGTCTAGGAATCATCTGGATAACTTCCTAAAATGTAGATTCCTGGGGCCATTTCCAAAGCATCTACCTCATAGGTCTGGGATGGCGCCTAAGAGTCAGCATTTTAACCAGCACTCCTGGTTGGTCCTGATGGTAAAACAAGCATTCCAAAACCCTGGCAGCTGTAGGCAAATCTTTCTCTTTTCTTTGGGCCTCAATTTCCCTGTGCCTGGAATGAGGACATTTGACAAGGATCATCTCTGAGATCTCTTCCCAATTCAAACAATAGAGATTTTATCACTTGGTATGGCCTGAGTCCCTGCCTTGCTCAGGATTACTTCAGTAGCCCACACGAGCCACATGCTTCAGCATTTAACTGAAATACAGGAGCTCATTCACTCAGAGCTCAGTGTGAAGCGTGGAGGGGATCAGGGACTCCCTGCCATTCCTCCTCGCATCCACAGTGTGCTCTCTGTGACTTACTTTCCTCTTCACAAATGCAGGTCCCAACCCACTGTCTGTCCTGGGGCAGGAATGTCTAGGAAGTACCTGGTTCACTAGACCCTATTCCTGCCTCAGACCTGGAACCCATCACATGCCCAGGATGATGCTCCAGATTAATTAAATTGAACTTCATAGAATGAACAAAACCTAAAAAGAGAGTGAGTTCCTTAAAAGATAAGGGATGCAAAGCAGCAGAAATGGTCCTTCCTTTTTTTCCCTTTACATTGTCTAATGATTACATAAGGCAATTACAATTTTTCTTTAACATTTGCAAATCCTCAAAATTGGAGAGCCAACTGCTGTAGGTTGGCCCAACAGAGCTTGATCCCAGCCTCTGGTTCCCCAGGGCACTAGATTTCCCAATGCCCACAATCTATGACTTGTTCTGGCCCTGGCTTCTCCTACCTATAATTATGAGTTCTTCCCCTTTGGGCTCAGGTGTACTCACCAAGTTTCCCTAAAGTCAAAAGACTTCCACAATGGCCTAATTGCTTCCACATCTTGACTCTGGACCCTTTCTCTGAAGGCCTCTTAAGTTTTGCATTTAAAGCTTCAGTGAGTTACTCAACTTTGTTTCTTCATCTTCCTTCAGAAATTATACTCCCATACCCTTTCAGGTGTAGGTGGTAAAGCTGCTTTCCAGACACAACATATATGGTAGGAAAAGAGGGTCCCAGCAGGGAAAACACAGGTTACCAAAGACCCTTAATTTCCTCATTTCTCAAAAACACAGTTGACATGCCCGTTGACTAAGAGCCACCTGTGGTGTAGGTCAGTAATGATTATTGGCTGAATGAGTACATTCAAGTTTATTCAGTTCCTATTGGCTGAGACCATACACTAGCCCTCCAATACCAAGTGGAAATATTTATGATATGTTGTGTATGAAAAAGATATATTTTAAAGAAATAATTTCATAGAAATTAGGATTAACATGAATCAGCACTGTTAAATGGGATAGACCAGAAATTAATTTCTCTTTGAATTATTTATGAGGCAAAGAGCTTCTGGTCAACAAGAGATATCCAGTGTTCCAAACTGAACTGACATAAATTGAGACAAAGGCAAAACAATGATATGTTCATTAGCTTCTATGTCCTTAACATTAGTAAATGGACTATTTCTGTTAGGCTTTTTAAAACACTGAAGAATTTTGAAGATGCACTTTGTCAGTTTTGCCCTGAGCATCAATTGCCTTCTTCTGTTCACAGTGCTGCTCACTTGTCCTTTAGGTACACCCTCCTCCAGCTCCAGGGATTGTTAACTACAATGACCTTTGAGAGATAGCCCAGCACTCTTTTGAAAATGTTGTGGAATAAGTGGGTTTCCATTTTCCCTGGGTTGCTACCAGCCATATTGCCACCACAAGGAGTGTGCCTGAGCATAGGACCAACACAGAAAGAAGCAAAAGTGAGAGTTGGAGAGCAGAAGCTAACAACAGCTCAAGAACCTTGGTTGTCAAACCAGAAGTCAGCTTTACTCCCAGTAATACCCCATTTTTGTTTTAGCCAATATGAGTTGGACTTTTGTTACTTGCAACCAAATAATTCTATCTACTCTGCCCTCACCCTCATTGCTACCTTAACAGATCTCCACAGATTCCTGGTTGGGAATCATTAACCAAGCACCACAGAAATCATAGAAATGTATGTGTTGCATCAGTACCATTCAAACTTTTATGTAACTCAAATCTAGTTTTAAATTCCTTAGGGCACTGATTCATATTTATTGAGTACCTGCCATGTACAAAACTCTCCTGGGATCTACGGGAAGCGAAATGGCTTTGCCAGCTCCCACCACTGCCACAGACTGATAGGACCACAAAAAGGAGGGCAGAGGAAGGACAGAATCTTCTGAAAGAAACTTCATATAAAAGAAAGCTTCATAAAAGAGAGTTCCCAGAGACAGGCCTTGAAGGGATTAAGTGAGTCACAGTTGTTTTAGACTAGAACCCAATTTCTGTCTTCTGGTCCAACAGGGGACAGGACTAATGTGGTGTCAGGCCCTGGAGGAGTAGAGCTGCTGCTGTTGGTCCCCCAGGCCTTGCTAATGGATATGTGGGCCCTCATATGGAGACAGGAGCTCAGGCCACCTAGAGAGGTACATTGGAAGAATCATAAGACAAGAACCACATGCTTATAAATTTACTTTCGAATATCCAGAAATCATAAAACAGTTGGAGATCATAGAATCGCAAAATGTCAAAGTGAGCTGGGACCTTGAGCATTAATCAACCTCCTCATTTGAAAGGTAAGAGCCTGGAAAACTGAATATATCAAGGACTTGTCCAAGATCATCCCTGCAGAGTCATTCTCAGGACCCAGGGATTTAGGACTCCAACCAGATGAAAGGAAACATCATCAGTATTTCAATTCTCTGTCCATAGGGGTGAGAGGAGGAGTCTGGAATTGCATTTTGATAAATGCTGTTTTTATCTCTTGCCTTGCTTCATTCAGCATATCCCTTGATTTTAACATAAACTGAGACTCTCCTGGGTTTGAGTCATGCAAGCCTGGAGGATTTTCATTGGCTTTTTAGCCAACGGCAATTGTTTCATTGAACTTTTAGTGAGTAACTGTAAAATCCCTGAAGAAAGCCCTTGCTGGGGATGCACTCTTCCTTGAGCTACCTGTGAGCTCCTAGTGGAATGTGGATGCTGTCATATGATGGCAGTTTGGGGATGTGGTCCCATTGCTTGCAAAACCACTCCACCATAGTATCTGTATCATAATAAATGGAAGAAATGTTTTCCATAAATGCAAAGGATGGCATAGGGTATGCAATAGGGAGAGCTTTTTCCAAAGAACATGAAGGGTCTTAGGGTAGGTGAAGAGAGAGCTGCTTTATTTTTTAAATAATTTTTGCTTTCCCTGGTGTAATTTTACCATTCACAACCATTTTCATGTGACTCTTGCAAAAACCTTGGGAAGAAGATGAGACAGTGTTATATTATCACTATTTCTCAGCTGAAGTAATTGAGACTCAGTTACCGTTCTAAGAGTGGCAGAACTGGGGCAGAGAACCCAGCCTGCCCCACTGGTGGTCAGCATTCATTTTACAATATCCAAGGGGTCTCTCTTGTCCACCACCAGTTCTGAATCACTGTTAGGGCTCATGGAGGATGAAAAGTCAAGGGTCTTTGCAAGAGTGACAGGAGAGCTGAGGCAGGTGGTTCCTTTGTCCTTTTCATAAGCCATACTTGACACTCATAGCAAAGCTACTCCTTTTAAAAAACCTCTGATATTAGTAACAGGCCTGACTACAGATAGTGTTATATAATAGAAATTAACAATAGACATTGGAGAATAAATGAATGAATGAATCAATGAATTTGCTCACACATTAGTTTAGTGTACAAATATTGATTGTTTCAGCTGGGCACTAAAGATGAACCTGAGACCATGTATAAGATTTGGTCTCTGCGCCAGAGGAATACACATTCTAACAGAGGAAAAAACAGACATGCAGACAAATAAGTGACCACACAACGTGACAGAAGCCCGGATACAGATAGGTGGATGTACTTTGGAAGCCCAGAGGAGGAGGATGTGACTAAGCGTCCTTCCCGAGTGATCAAACTTGCAACCCTCTGTCAGCATGAGCTTCCCTAGGGCAGCAGGAACCGGCATGACTCATTTTTCCCTTCCTATCAAATATTACACTGGGAACATCAGAAATCACCAGTTAGTGCTTGCTGAATAAATTCTCCTGAAGAAGTCATAAAAGATTCTGCAATGCTGGTTACTTGGGCCATGTGATTGAGTCTGCAAAGCCCTCAAGCTACCTGGAGGACAAGGACCCCAGCCATCATAGCCTTCCCTGGGATCTGTGCTCAGTATCAGCTGCCCCTCTCTCACCTGCCACAGTTATCTTAAAAGGTGGAGTGAGTTCCTAGCTGGTTTGGGTCAGTGAATAGAGCATCAGCCTATGGACTGAAGGGTCCTGGGTTTGATTCCAGTCAGGGGCACATGCCTGGGTTGAAGGCTCGATCCCCAGTAGGCGGCATGTTGGAGGCAGCTGATCCATGGTTCTCTCTCATCATTGATGTTTCTATCTTTCTCCCTTTCCCCTCCTCTCTGAAATCAATAAAAATATATTTTTAAAAAAGAAATTATGGGGGGTGGGGAAGGGAGGTGGAGTGAGATCAGGCACAGGGAACATCACAGTCATGGTAGCTCTATTCATTAATCGGTGCTAGAACGCCTCACTTAGAACAAGGGAGATAAAAGAATAAAATAATGCCTCACACAGCCATATCACCTGATAATACAACCTCCATTTTTCCATTAAAATAACTGAGAGCCATAGTCCTGTACTTTGGCTGATAAAGAGATCACAGGAAACAAAGCTATTAATTTTTTTTTATCTCTGCTGTGCAATAGCGCATTTGAGTAAAGACAATATGTCCAAGGGAGAAAAATACTTTTTCTGGCAGTGGAAGTTGGATACAATTTTTTTTTCTCCTCCAACCTTTCATTTCTCACACCTTCGTTTGTTGTTGTTGTTGTTGTTGTTTGTTTGTTTGTTTGTTTGTTTGTAATATATTTTATCGATTTTTTACAGAGAGGAAGGGAGAGGGATTGAGAGTTAGAAACATCAATCAGCTGCCTCCTGCACACCCCCTACTGGGGATGTGCCCGAAACCAAGGTACATGCCATTGACTGGAATCAAACCTGGGACCTTTCAGTCCAGAGGCTGACACTCTATCCACTGAGCTAAACCAGTTAGGGCTCTCACACCTTGTTTATCCACTAACCTCTAAGAATTTATAATCGCAGATGTATTAAACCCAGTGGATCTGGCTATGCTATCACCGTTATGTAATATTGTAAATCTCTCTCCACCTCCTTACTCTACCCCCATCCTTGGAGGACTTGGTACATATATTTAGAATACAATTAAAAGAACTTGAGCCAGTTAATTGCCTCTCTAGTCCTCCATATTTCCAACTTTAAAATGAGAAGTTGGGCAATTGGTTCTCATAATCACTTCCAGCTTCAATACTCCAGGATTCCATGACTAAAGGGGACACAGAGAAGGTTGGTTTTGATGACAAGGGCAGTCTTTCTAAGCCCAAGGGTTGCCAGATAATAGTTGACTCAAGCAACCGTCACTGCTGCTCTGGGCCTAGGCCTTAGTGGGCCCACCCCCCACCTTCCCCACAAAGCAAGAAGTCCATGGGGCCCATGAACTTGTGTACCAGAGCAGCTCATAGTCCCAGGGTGCACACCCTAGGACTGGGGCTTGGTCCAGAGGTGGGAGGTAGAATCGATGTTCTGCCTCCATATCCCACTCCTCCCCACCTTCCAGAATACTTGGGAAGAAGAGTGTGCCCCTAAGTGGTGATGCTCTTCCTAAGAAGGAGCTGTCAGTGCAAAAGCCTCCAGGCAAACCCAGGCTCCTTCCCAAGCTTGCCTCAGGCCTCCCCTCTGGAGGAGTTTGATTTTATATTTTAAATGTGAATCTTAGCACTTCTTCCACTTGCTTCAAATAAAGCTATCTCAGAATTGGCTTCCTTATCATTGATACCCTAGCTCTTTCTACAAAAACAAAAACAAAAAACCGGAGAAGGCTTATAGTGAAAACACCAGATGGCTAAATATACAGACCTGCCACTGTATGAAAGAAAGGAGATAATCATGCCAGGAATCTCAGATACGATTTCTACTAAATATGAGAATAACACAGCACCCAGTCTCCTGACTGCCAAAGCTAAAATAGAAGAGTGGTGAGTTACTTGCCTTTTATTATGTGATCAAAAGTACAAATACCTATTCTTCAGAGGAGACAATCTTCTACTTGGCAGAAAAGTTGAGGGAGAGTTGTATCACCCGCATTCTTATATAGGAGACACTACGTAACACAACGAACCATATCTTCAACAGCGATTTTGCAGGCAATACAGAATCATTCTTCACAAAGCCATTTATTATATTGACACTTGATACAATCTGAGGACACAATATTTTTTAAAAGTTGTGAAGTTATTGCTACAAGTCCCTAAGCCAGTGGTTCTCAACCTTCTGGCCCTTTAAATACAGTTCCTCCTGTTGTGACCCAACCATAAAATTATTTTTGTTGCTACTTCATAACTGTAATGTTGCTACTGTTATGAATTGTAATGTAAATATCTGATATGCAGGATGGTCTTAGGTGACCCCTGTGAAAGGGTCATTCGACCACCAAAGGGGTCTCGACCCACAGGTTGAGAACCACTGCAATACCACCTAAGTGACCAAAATTGATGTAAAACTATAACTCAGAAGAATCAAAGGAATTGACCATTTAGACCAACACTTCTCAACCTTCTCCACCAAGTATTCCTAACAGCACCCAATGGCAGAGAAAGTGAAATTCTACCCTGTGGGATTTGGAGGTACAGGACCAACTATGCTCCCTCCACCTCTGGGGCAAGGTGAAATTTATATTTTAAATCTATTTGATTTTACCTTGCTGTTTTATAATACATTTGTGCTTATTTTAATATAAAAGTACTTTTCCCCAAATCTTTGTTAAAGTTGATATCACTACGGCTTTGAATATTCCCTGACATGATCAAATATCCCAGATGTTTAGAAAACCATGACTGGCTAGATTGTCTCTTATTCTTTTTTAACAAAATGATGAAGCAGTTGTTACCCATTTTCATGAATGGGGAAAGTGAAAAGCAGAGAGATTTAGTAATTTTCCCAGTAGCCCATGGCATATATAATCCTATCTAATAAAAGAGGAACATGGTAATTAGCCGTACGGCCGCTACCCTTCCCATTGGCTAATCACTGAGATATGCAAATTAACTGCCAACCAAGATGGCGGCCGGCAGCCAGGCAGCTGAAGCGAACAGGGAGGCTTACTTGTTCCAGTGACGGAGGAAGCCAGGTTCCCCGCCTGCCTTGCCGGCCTCTCAGCTGCTCTCTAAGAAACATTGTAACAAATATAGAAGCTAAATAAAACCCCAGAAGCCTGCTTTAAGTCAGCCAGGCTTCAGCCAGCCAGACCACAACATTGTTTCAAATACAGAAGGTAAACAAAGGCCAGAAACCTGCTTTCAGCAGCGGAGGCCTCATAGCTGGAGCCGAGCCTCAGAGCTAAAGCTGGCCCAGAATAAAAAAAAA
>NW_005368456.1:859362-862781 GCF_000412655.1 Myotis brandtii | reverse complement strand
GGGGGGAGCTCCCCAACCCCCTGATCACCCTGTGGCTCTGTGTGTGACAGGGTGCGGCACCCCAACCCCTGCCCCCACGGGCCCTGCTCTGTGTGTGACAGGGTAGAGCCATAACCTCCCCATCGGCCCTGCCCTGAGTGTGACAGTGGCGGTGTCCCAACCCCCTGATCGGCCCTGCTCTGTGGGTGATAGAGGGCGGCACCCCAACCCCCTGATCTGCCCGGCTCTGTGTGTGACAGGGGGCGGTGCCCCAACTCCCCTATCGGCCCTACTCTGTGAGTGACGGGGGGAGCTCCCCAACCCCCTGATCGCCCTGCGGCTCTGTGTATGACAGGGTACGGAGCCCCAACCCCCCTGATGGGCCCTGCTCTGTGTGTGACAGGGGGTGGCGCCGCAACTCCCTATCGACCCTGCCTTGAGTGTGACTAGGGGTGACATCGCAACTTCCCGATCCACCCTGCTCTGTGCATGACAGGGGGTGGCGCCCCAACTCCCCAATCGGCCCTGCTCTGAGCCCGACCAGGGGCTGCACCTAGGGATTGGGCCTGCCCTCTGCCACCCTGGAGCGGGCCTAAGCCAGCAGGTCATTATTTCCCGAGTGGTCCCAGACTGCGAGAGGGCACAGGCCGGGCTGAGGGACCCCCTCTCCCCCATGAGTGCACAAATTTTTGTGCACTGGGCCTCTAGTACATAATAATAATATATAATACTTGAATGAAATCCTGATCTCCTGACTATAAGGCCACATATTTTTTCCCACCTCCATAATGTTAATTTCAGCATTTAGGAGATAATTAAAAGATGGATTGGAATTCCAGCTAAGGTTTCTGATGTTCTCTGACTAAAGCACTATGCCTACTGAGTCTATGAGGCCACAGCACCAGGCTGCCAGTGTCCTCAGATATTTCACTCTGTCATTGATAAACGTCTCCTGATGGATTGACAGATTCTTCCAGAGGATAATGAGTCACACCATGCTCAAATTTTTCTCTATAATCAGTTTATGTGTCATCAACATCATGAGCCTGGGGCAGGAAAGAAGAGTCCTTTCTCCCAGGACTCCCCAGCAGGTGTCTCAAACCCTTTCAACAGTGATGGTAAATCATCTTTTCCCCAGGAGACAGGTCACTGATCCTGAAAGCTGCATGATGCAATGAGGAAGCTGGAAGGCCAGAGGTCTGGAGACCTGAGTCCTGATCCTGATTTTGCCACCAGATGGTTGTGGGAAAAACCACTTAACCCATTGGTGCCAGGTGTGCCAGGATATGATAATTAGAAACAGTGAGATAATGTTGGGAAGCCCTTTGAGCTCCTCAGAAGCAAGAGGCTATGTAAACACAAGGTATTATTACTTCCAAGTCCGCATCAGCCAAGGATACCACAGTTAAGGTTCCTACAGAAACCTCCTCTCTTCCTACACATGGAAGGGCTGGCTGATCCTGTAGCATCTCATCCAGCTGAAATTCCCAAGCTTTGGAGGATGTCAGGGGAGTTGACCATCTGGTTAAAGAGAAGGAATGTTGTTGAAAAGGAAGACTTAGATCCTAAAGTCACAAACCTCCGCAGCTGAAAAGAATATTAGCAATTTAGCCCACACTCTTCATTTAGAGAAAGAGAAGCTGAGTCCAGAAAGTATTGTGCATAACTCACATTCCTGCTAGATATTAGATGTTAGAAAGGAAAATGACTGGGATCTTGTCTTTGACTTCACAGAGCACTACACCTAATAGGAAAAATAGGCACAGGCACCATTTGTGGACAAGGTGATATGAGCATTATTGCAAAGCACCACCAGGACTGTGACAAAGACTGAGCTAAAATTGTCCTGCAGCCACATGTCCTTGGGCAAATCATTTTAACTTTGAGGCTCAGAAAAATGGAAACAAGAGCAATGACATCACTCTAACATTTTTATTATGATTGACAGCTCCCTAATAATTTCATAATCATTGGTTGACTTAATCTTTATAAGAACACAGAGAAGGAAGCTCTCTATAGAGGGAAAACCTGAGGCTTTAAGAGTCCCAGGCATGTGACCCTGACCTGACTCCCCGAAGGGTCATCTGGAAAAGCACTAGGAAAGTAACTGGGCTCTAGGCCCCAATGTCATGCCTCTCTGTAGATGAACATCAGTGATCTCTAAGTACTTTTTAGCATTAAAGTTCTATAGATCTGCAAATGAATCAAAGGGTTGAAGGCTACCTGGTACTGAGAAGGTTTTTGATAAGGTTTTTGTTATGATCAGAAAACTTGGAAAGGAGTTAGTAATCTTCCCCTCTAAACTCAGCTACCAATAAAACATTTCTTAATTTAAATTACTATCTTTTCATAAGAAACTCACATCATTTTATATTTGAATATTACAAATTTTACAAGTAGAATATAAATATATTTTTACTGCAAAAAATTGCAAATATCTAAAAGCAAATATCTGTTGGATCCCCTCCTGATCCCAATTCCTACTCCCTGCTAACTCACAATCCTTCTCTTCCTTGTCCACACACCCCACTCCCACTGTCTGCTTATCAGTATTATTTTAGCCCTTCACTCTATGCAACTAATGATATATACATATGGAAACACCTTGATTTGTTTTGCAGTTTGTACCTTATATAAATGGTCTAATGTTGTATATATTGTTCTACAATATTTTTAACTTAACATGTGGTGCAGATTTAGCCATGTTAGCTGCCCTCAATGTACTGTCTTCCTTGGCATTTCATCATATTGCTACACCACAATTATACCGTTCTCCTGCAAACGACTATCTTTTCTCTGTTACAAATATTGCTGCAATGAACATTTTTGTATGTGCCTCTTTAGAAACACACAACACACACACACACACAGAGAGAGACTCACATGCACAATGTTGTATGTGAATTCAAAACGGTAAGTGCCAGATTTGACCCTAAAGATATTGTACTGATTTGTATACCAACCAATAGTTTATGGAAAGTCCTATTTTCTTACACCTGTGATGTCATCAGTCCTTTTAATATCCCTCCCAATCTGATACTAAAAATAATATGCATTGTTGATGTTAATTTGCATTTCAAATATATTTCCCTATAAAATTATTGAAAAATAAAGACCTCTGTGGTCAAAGGATCTGGTTTGGCACCTTAGACCTATCACTGACAAGCTGAATGGCCTCTGACAAGTTGCTCAACCTCTCTGAGCCTAACTTTCCTTTCTGTAGAATGAGGATAGGCAGTACTTTGCCTTTGTCCCATTTATGAAATAGTTGTTATAAAAGTATTTCATAATGCCCAGCTAGAGTAGCTCAGTTTGTTGAGTGTTATCCTGTGCACCAAAAGGTTATGGCACCAGCAGAAGGCAACTGATTGATGTTTCTTTATCACATTAATGTTTCTCTCTCTCTCTCTCTCTCTCTCTCTCATCCTTCTCACTGAGAC
>NW_005368456.1:858140-859215 GCF_000412655.1 Myotis brandtii | reverse complement strand
GAGGCATGCAGGAGGCAGCCGATCAATGATTCTCTCTCATCATTGATGTTTCTATCTCTCCCTCCCTCTCCCTTCCTCTCTAAAATCAATAAAAATATATTTTAAAAAATAATAATGATGATAAAGTTTGTAAAAGCTCTTCATAAATTCTTAGTTCTATGCAAGTATTAGATATTACTTGACTTTTATAAATATATCCCAAGAAACTAGAAACACCAATCAGAAATGACATATGCACCCCTATGTTCATAGCAGCACAATTTGCCATAGCTAAGATTTGGAAACAGCCTAAGTGCCCATCAGTAGATGAGTGGATTAAAAAACTGTGGTACAGGAGAGAAACCAAGATGGCGGCATAGGTAAACACCGGAAATTCCTGCCTCGCACAACCACTTCAAAACTACAACTAAAAGACAAAACGGACATCATCCAGAACCACAGGAAGGCTGGCTGAGTGGAAATTCTACAACTAGAAGGAAAGAGAAAAGCACACTGAGACTCAGAGGAGGTGCGGAAGTAAAGTGCAGAGGTACAGAGGCACATGCGGAAAGGGCTGGCAACTGAGGACACGGTTGTCTTTTTCAATCAAAAGGGAGTCTCAAGCTCCCGACTGCTCTGAACTCCAGTTTCAGGCGAGTCTCTGGGGACCCAGACTCATACAGGGAGAAACTGGACTGTCTGGCACCAGGCAAAACTCGAGCGCCGCTTTCTCTCAGAGGTGCTTGCAGTGATTACTGGGACACTGAGACCCCGGACTTCTTAGGGCAGGACTGAGGATAAGCCATAGCTGCTTGCTCCGCCCTGTTGATTCCCTGAGACCCTGCCCCACCCAAGATGTGTGCAGAGGCTTTTGCATATGAAAAGCCTGGCCCTTTGCAATCTGAAAATAACCTAACAAACTGCAGCTGGGTCAGAGAGACCCAGAATTTCCAAAAGAAGGCCCAAGGCCCCATAGCAGCTTGCATTGCTTCACAGCTGGGCCTCATCTAGGCACCTCCAAACCCCAAACAAGGAAGAGGAATCTGCAGATCTCTCCATAGCTCCTGCTGGGTAGCCTCAGGCAGAGGCTAAATTA